>NC_134355.1:360387653-360447653 GCF_048569485.1 Anomaloglossus baeobatrachus
CTTCCACCCTGATCTCTGAATGCACCATATGCCCACTTGGCATAGGAAAGACTGACCAGCCGAGGCCAACCAATGGAAATCCCTACCCGTTTGTAAACCTCTATATATTAAAGGGACAATGAAGCAGGAAGTGGTCCATACTTTCCAGTATGCCCACACAAGTCTCATGAGGACAATCTCTGTCATCGGAGTTCCTGTACTTCAAATTGTCCCTCACATATAGCTTACCCAGGAAGCAACGCCAAGCCAAGTCCCAAAACTTCTCGGGGATCCTCTTGGAATTCAATAGACCCAGCCCTGCCTCCAGATCCCGGCTCGGGCAATCCCTGAGGACCAGAGGGGCCCGGAAATGAGTAGATAAGATACTCTCGTCGAGTAACCTCCTCGACAGAGTCCTCACCTCCCACACCCCCAGACCCCACCGGCGGATGACCTTCAGAACCGGGGTAACATAAGCCGGGAGATGTCCATGAGGCACGCGAAGGTCCTTCACACGCCCGCCCGTCTCCCATTCCTGGAAGAAAGGCCGAAACCACCCCCCGCAGGAGGATACCCACGGAGGAGCCCTCTCTTTCCAGAGGTTTGCAATATTCAGCTTTAAAACGGTATCCACCAGAAATACCACGGGGTTAACCATATTCAACCCCCCTAGTCTCCTTGTACGGTAAGCAACCTCCCGCTTGACTAGGTTCAACCTGTTTCCCCATAACAGCTGGAAAAACAGGCTATAGACCCTCGTCCAGAGAGGTTCTGGCAAAATGCAAATACTGCCCAAATAAAGCAAGACAGGGAGCAAGTAAGTTTTGCACAGGGCAACCCTTTCCCTCAGGGTCAAAGTTAAACCCTTCCATCGGTCCAGTCTCTGAGCGGCAATTTGAAGTCTGCCATCCCAATTTCGCATTGGGTAATCACCCTGGCCGAATTCCACGCCTAGAATCTTGGCATATTCCTGGGGCTCCGGTAGAGTGTCCGGGAGACTAAAATCAGGCTCTCCTCCACCAAGCCAGAGACTCTCACATTTATCCTGATTGATCTGGGACCCGGAAACCTCCGAGTAGCGCTCCACTTCCGACAACACCACCTCTGCCTCCTCTTGCGAAGAGACAAAGATGGTGGCATCATCCGCGTAGGCCACTGCCTTCAGCGTGGTCTCCCGTGGGCCAGGATCACCCATCCGAACCCCCCTCAAATGTCCACAATCTATCCTTTGGATGAAGGGGTCGATTGCAAAAGCATAGAGCAGTGGGCTCAGCGGGCAACCCTGGCGAACACCAGAACCCACCACAAAAGGCCATCCAACCCAACCATTCACCAATGGGAAAGTCTCTGCCCCTTGATACAATGTTTGTAGCCAGCTAACAAACCCACCCGGCAGACCATATCTCAAGAGAGTGGACCAGAGATACTCATGATCAACCCGGTCAAAAGCTTTAGCTTGATCCAAGGACAGTAAATACCTATTCCAAAGACCCACCCTGCCCTGCTACACGGCCTCCCGGACACCCAGAACAGCGCTAAAAGCGCCTCGACCAGGAACAGTACAGTGCTGGGACTCCAAAAGGAGCTCTGGTGCAAATTTCACCAATCTAGTAAAAAGCACTTTTGCCAAAATCTTTCTATCCACATTGAGGAGCGATATGGGCCTCCAATTCTCAATGTGGCCAGGTCCATCATTGATAGGGCCGCCTCCCAACCTCCGGCCCCTGAACCGCCTCCCGGGCTCCGCCGTGCCGCCAGTACCTCCCGCTCCTGATTATAACCTGTAATCCCGGCAGTGCTGCTGGGCTTTCCTCCCCCATCATTATCGGTTCCTGCAGGGAATACAGCACCGACGGCTGGAGCCATGTGTTCAGCCGGCTCTCCCTCCATTTCCCAGACACTCCCCACCTTCAGAGACACCACTTCCGGCACCGGACCGTCCCGCGACGCCACTTCCGGTGATGTCACTTCCGGTCGTGGTACACGCGCCGCCACCCGTGACGTCACTTCCGGTAGCGGCACTTCCGGTGACGTCACTTCCGGCCACGGGAGTGCCACGTGGAGGGATTCTGTCAACCGTTCTGAGGTCAGCTCACCTTCCCGTCCAAGACTTCCCGGTCTATGCGCCGACACAGGGAGCGGAGTCCCCTCCTGCACTGGGGCCAAACCAGACCCCATGCCTGGGGGCCCCGAAGGCCCCGACCCCACACACCCGGCTCCCGGCTTTGCTGCCCCCCTCATGGCCTCGAAGCGGTCGTTGTTGCGCATTTTTTCCGCAAAGGGACCCGAATTCCTAAGGATCCCCTCACGGAAAGCGACGACCACCTCTAGTTCTGCACGGAGGTGCTTAACGGTGGCCCTGCTTTCCTCCCGGTTCCTCGGAGCCCCATGGTCCCGGGTGAACCTGGCATCCACCAACCTCTCCTGCAGCACACATACCGGCCGCCCCGATTCGTCGTATTGCTGGAACATACGCCTCACACGGAGGGCGTATTTTCCAGTGTCCTCATTGGTTTTCAGCCTTCCCCAATCCGTCACGTCACTGGTGACTCCTTGTCCAGGAGTCACCTGGTTCGGGATTGGGCTCTGCTCCCGGTTCCGGTCCTGGCTCTGGTCCTGGCTCCGGTCCTGGTCCTGGCTCTGGTCCAGCCTTGGTCCTGGCCCCTGTCCCGGCCTTGGTTCTGGCTCCGGTCCCGGCCTTGGTCCTGGCTTCCCCTCTGGCCAGCTCCCTGGGTCCTGGGTCTTGGGGCTGGGGTCCCCTCTGACCCAGGTTCTCTGGCCACCGGCCTACGTATCCGGGAGGATCTCCTCACCGGCTCCTCCAGTCTCTGTTCCCCACCTCCCGCAGATGCAACCGGGAGGTGGGGGCCCAAGGCTCCATGGTGCCCCGAGCACACTGCCTCTCCCCTGGGGAAGGGAGAGGCAGCAGGGGTGGCTGAGCTCTGGAGGAGCAGAGCAAGCCTCAAACCGTCCTTCCTCCTCAGACTCCAGCAGCAACTGGTCAGACTCCTCCCCTTCCTCCCAAGGCTGCTGGAGCCAGGCTTGCCCTCCAATAGATCCTCGTTAAAGGATTTAAAGTGTACTCATTCCAATTACAGAGCCTCGAAAGAGTCCTGTATTGTTATTTTTCGTCACTACCTCACCGGGTCGGGAGTGGGTAATTCGCGCGCCTGCTGCCTTCTTTGGATGTGGTAGCCATTTCTCAGGCTCCCTCTCCGGAATCGAACCCTGATTTTCCGTTACCCGTGGTCACCATG
Source organism: Anomaloglossus baeobatrachus (assembly GCF_048569485.1). Classification (NCBI taxonomy): domain Eukaryota; kingdom Metazoa; phylum Chordata; class Amphibia; order Anura; family Aromobatidae; genus Anomaloglossus; species Anomaloglossus baeobatrachus. Next base: position 360,390,890 of record NC_134355.1, read on the forward strand.
GTAGGCACAGAAAGTACCATAGAAAGTTGATAGGGCAGACACCCGAATGGATCGTCGCCGTCACGGGGACGTGCGATCAGCCCGAGGTTATCCAGAGTCGCAACGCTTACGGGGAGAGCGCGGCAGGGGGAGGCCGCGGAGGACTGTCCCGACGCCGCGCCCGGGACCCCGGATTGGTTTTGGTCTGATAAATGCACGCATCCCTGGCGGTCAGCGCTCGTTTGCACGTATTAGCTCTAGAATTACCACAGTTGTCCGAGTCAACGGTTTGGAGTGATCAAAGGAACCATAACTGATTTAATGAGCCATTCGCAGTTTCACTGTACCGTCCGTGTGTACTTACACATGAGTGGCTTAATCTTTGAGACAAGTATATGCTACTGGCAGGATCAACCAGGTAGCCCGTCGGCAATCGTACGATGCTCCGGCGAAGGGGGGGTGGACGCGTCGAGGTCGGGGAGACGGCGGAGAGAGAGAGACCGAGAGAGGGGGACGCGCGGGGGAGCCGCTTACAGAACACCATGAGATGTTCTGATATATTTATTTATAATACTAATATATAACACCATCGTATTCTGTAGGACTATACTTATTGTTCCAATAGAGAATACTTTAAAAATCATCACTGCCCAAATTGGAACGCACATTTTAAAATCTCTTTGAATTGCAATAGGAAACCAAGATGAATCCAGAGGAAACCCACTGGCACAGTGGTTAGCAGCAGTGCTAACTGTTGAGCCACTCTGCTGCCTGTGTAGAAGGCATATACTGTATGCCACATCAATGCAGTATGATTTGCATATAAAATATTTAACAACTTAAGGTTACGTTCCCAAGTTGCAGATTTAGGTAGAGATTTTCTGCAAATGAAACTGGATTTCTTAGCAGGGAAAAAAACATGCTCATTTTTTGCCGCATTTTGGTAGTTTTTGATGCGTTTTTTTAAGCATTGAGATAGGGAAAAGGCTGGGGAAAACGCAAATGTCAATTGTACGGTGCATTTTTTTCTGCACCAAAATCTGCAATGTGGACTTCAGGATTCTTATAGACTTTGCTGGGATGCGTTTTTCCTTGCAAATTGATTAAAATCTGCAAGAAAAACACAACAAAAGCAGCGTATGCATACAGCCTAAATTATTTTGTTTAGTGCTGAGGCATTGTCAGTTGTGTTTTTTTAGTAACATACTTAGAAATACCTCACTTCAGTCACTAACTGAATTATGTGGCCCAAAATGGTACCGCTAAAATTGTCAATTTATCCCACAAAAAAGAAGCCCTCACATGCCTGTATGGGCAGAAAAATGAAAAAAACTATAGCCTTCGGTGATGCAAAACACCTTTATTTTGTAAAAAAAAGCATTTGTTATTGTGATAGTAGTCAAACCTAAAAAATACTATATAAATCTTGTATCGCCGTAATTGTACTGAACGGAGGAAAAAAGCCACCTGTTTAACAAAATAAAGAATAAATAAAGCCAATTCTTCAACTGCTGTTGATTTGTTCATTCTGCCCCCAAAGATCGCAGTAAGGCTCAACTAACAGTTATCCTGCCCTCTACGCTGAACGCTTGCACCGGAGATTACATGTAAGCTATGACAAACGTGATTCAGACAAAATTGCCAATGGAAAATTGATCTCCTTTATGGCATGTGGTCTGGTGGTGTCCATCTTTTTACATGTCTTTTTAGGCAGAAAAGTGTGGTCAACAAAGTTCTGTGCACCTTTAAAAAAACAACACCGATGAACAGAGTCTGACTCTGCTGCCTTCGTTGGGAGTTTCATATGAATCACATATCTTGAAGATGTAGATGACAAACACTATGTAAGTGCTCAGCATAGAGTACAGGATAAATGTGAACTGTTCTAAAATGTTCTGTACCCCAAATTCCCACCAATAGCATTCAATTCAGTCCCCAATCAGGTCCATCATGTGCTAATGGTAATAAAGGGAGCTTCCACGTTACTGGTAGCACAAAGGCTTTGGAAAAGCGCAATGGCTCCCCCCTCAAAAAAGAAATCCAACTAAATCTGCACTCCCAAATCCAAATGCTTCTCTCCCTTCTGAGTCCCACAATGTGCTTAAACCACATTTAGCGTCCACATGTTTGGAATTGTTGTATTGAGGAGAGTCCACTGAATTTATGTGGCGTGTGTCTCCAAAAGCATGAGTTGGGCACAATTTAAGGGCACTACAGCATAAAGGACTCTACAAGAGCTTGTTTGCAATATTCTAATTTTGCAACATAAGTGTGTTTGACACCATGGGTGTTTTCTAGAGACAAAATCATCACTGCACCTGTAGATGAATTCCCAGAGGGGTTTCTTCTGTTCTGGCATTTAGGGGTTCTGCAAATGAAGTCCGCAAACTATTCTAGGAAAATCTGTGCTCTAAGGGTCAAATGGGTCCCTCCCAAGCCCAGTCGTTTTTTCCAAATAGTACTATACAGATTTTTTGAACCAGTATACTTCACAACGGGAGCAAATGCATATTATTATTAACTATTGCTAAAAGAAAAGAGATGATGATATCTACATTTACCCTTATAACTAGTGTTGAGCGAGTAGTTGACTATTTGTACTCGCTATGCTGTTAGTGAGTACTGTCTGCTACTCACATATTCGTTACGAGTAGCGGGTGCAATGTAAGTCAATGAGAAATACTCGCTAAGTAGCGAGTAACCCGAAAGCAGTACTTTTCGTGCGAGTAGCAAATAGTATGGCTTTCGGGTTACTCGCTACTTAGCAAGTATTTCCCATTAACTTACATTGCGCCCACTACTCGGAACGAATATGCGAGTAGCGGACAGTACTCGCTAACAGTATAGCGAGTACAAATAGTTAACTACTAGCTCAACACTACTTATAACCCTTAATACATACATCGTGGTTAGATTTTAACTATCCCACTGAAAAGCACTGACACTTTGAGGTGGATCATATGGCTGCAATGCACATTATGACATGCGCTCTCCCTGCTATATTTAGGGAACAAATTCAGTAAGCAGCATATTCTTAAGTGAAACATTTATCCCTTCCAAAAATTGAATTATATATGTTCTGCTATATTTAAAATTGGGGTATCTATAATGGAAATACTCTAAAATTTCATTTAGTAGAGCACTGATGCCTTAGTAATATTATTATTGGAGGATAGCGAAGATAATAATTTACTTATAGGGCATCGTATCATAAATAAAAGGATAAAGAGTTTGCTACTAAAAACTCAATGACTATAATAAGGGGAAAATGCAATAAATAAAGGCAGTAAGTCTTATCATAGCAAAATAGTGTTATAGCACCCTTGGAGATTTTTAGGGGTTTTGTGTCTTCTAATAAGCAAATAATTATTTAAGACAGACAGGCGTCCCCATAGTGTAATGTTTAAAGTACATCTGGTGGAAAACCAATATCTAGTTTCCTACTACTGGGAGGTAGTGGTGTAGTTATAGTAGGGAATGCTTGAGCCTCAGACTACCAATCTAATATAGTCCTGAGAAATTGTCCAAAAATATAGAGACAAAGAAACACACTGACACTGAGACTTCTCATTTTTATTAAATATACTGACTGTAGTACCCGGGCTTTGCCCGGGATAGTAACTGTCTCTCTCCCAATATCTGTCTGTGTGTCGCTGTCTGTCTGTCCTTCTGTCTGTCTCTTTCCTTGTCTGTCTGTGTCTGTGTATCTGTCTGACTATTTCTATCTCTGTCTGTATTTGTATCAGTCTGTCTCCATCTATGTGTCTGTCTGTCTGTCTGTCTCTCTCTCTCTGTGTCTGTCTCTATGTGTGTGTCTGTCTGTCTCTTTCTACGTCTGTCTCTTTTCCCTCTGTCTTGGTCAGTCTCTTTCCCCATCTGTCTCTTTCCCCGTCTGTCCCTTTCCCTGGCTGTCCCTTTCCCTGACTGTCCCTTTCCCTGGCTGTCCCTTTCCCTGGCTGTCTCTTTCCCCGGCTGTCTCTTTCCTCGTCTGTCTCTTTCCTCGTCTGTCTCTTTCATCGTCTGTCTCTTTCATCGTTTGTCTTTCCTCGTCTGTCTCTTTCCTCGTCTGTCTCTTCCCAGGGCTGTCTCTTTCCCAGTCTGTCTCTTTCCCAGTCTGTCTCTTTTCCCTGCCTGTCTCTTTTCCCCGTCTGTCTCTTTTCCCCGTCTGTCTCTTTTCCCCGTCTGTCTCTTTTCCTGTCTGTCTCTTTTCCCATCTGTTTCTTTCCCAGTCTGTGTCTTTCCCCATCTGTCTCTTTCCCCGTTTCTCTCTTTCCAGGGCTGTCTCTTTTCCCGGTCTGTCTCTTTTCCCGATCTGTCTCTTTTCCCGTCTGTCTCTTTCCAGGGCTGTCTCTTTCCCCATCTGTCTCTGTTTGTGTCTCTGTCTGTGTCTCTGTCTGTGTCTCTGTCTGTCTTTTTCTGTCTCTCTGTCTTCCCATCGACATCATATAACCTCACGCATAAGCTTCAACTAACAGTTTATTTTGTTCCTATAGCAACCACTGACAGGTGCTATTAATAACCTATAGCTCCCACCTCCATTCAGTTTAATGGCGGCCGGATTTTAGAGACTAACTGTAAAGCACGGGGTTAAATTTTTCTGTCAAAACATAGTCTACAATGCTCCCTGGGTCATATGGGGTGTCTGTGCAAAATTTCGTGATTGTAAATGCGACGGTGCGGATGCCTTTAGCGGACACACATACATACATACATGAGCTTTATATATTAGATTAGCCACTCATTAGTATGGGTGTATTATTTAGTGCACTTTTGCAGGTTTGATTTTATTACAAATATTAAAGCTTAAATTTTAAAATATCATCTTCAGTGAATACATTAAGTACTGTACAGTCACATGTTTGGTGTTGTAGATAGAGTTCAGGAGAAACTGTGTAACACATTATGGGGCCTTTTTTACCTATTCCCCTTGTGAAAACTGGAAATCTGGGGTTAAAACAATATTTTAGTGGTAAAAATTAAATTACTTTTTCTTCACCACGCAATAGTATAACATTTTGTGACACACCTACCATTGTGAAAATGAAAAAATTGGGGTGAAAGTAATATTTTGTGGGAAAAATGTTGTTTTTTCATTTTCAAAACTCAACGTTACGAGGGGCTGCTGATAAGTCTTTAGCTTTACCCAGAAAGAAACGAGGGAGGATGATGAAACTTTACATGTATTCCACATACTCTCCACTGATGTCAACACACTTCTTACATCGGTATTCCAAGTTCTGTAAGCCTAGCAAAAAAGAAGGATTTCGGTTGTGGCTCAAACCAGACATCCGTAGCAGCCATGACATCAGAAATGGGGTGAAATTTGGTACCCTTGAGGTGTTTCTTCAGGGTTGGAAACAGATAATAGTCCAAGGGAGTTCAATCTGGTGAATAAGGTGGGTGGTCAACCAGCTGGAAGCCCAGCTCTTTCACTTTTGCCGTGGTAACTTGTGCAGTGTGAGCGGAGGTATTGTCTTGCAGAAACAAGATTCCTTTGGACAGCTCGCCACACCTTTTGGCCTTCAACGCTGCCTTCAATTGGTCCAAAAGCTCAATGTAACACCTTGCATTGATGATGGAACCCTTTTGAAGGTAGTCCATTAGCAGCACGCCCTCCTTATCCCATAACACAGATGCTATTACCTTAGTGGCTGATTTTTGCACCCTGAACTTCTTTGGACGAGGAGAACCACTGTGCCTCCACTCTTTTGACTGTTCCTTGTTTTCAGGATGATACAAATAAATCCAGGTCTCATCCATAGGGACCAGTCAATCCAGGATATTCTTATCAGTCCGGAAACGCTGACAAATGGATCGGGAAGTTTTCACTTACACGCTTCTCTGATCTGTCATCAAACATTTGGAGACCCACTTTGCAGATAGCTTCCTCATGTCCAAATGTTCGTGGATAATGAAAAAAACACATTCAAGGGAAATCCCCATGATGTCTGCTATTTCTTTAGCTGAAATTCGTCGATTCTCCAGTATGAGGTTGTGCACAGCATTGACGATCTCCGGAACAACCACCACTTTCGGTCATCCCGGACGTGCTTCATCAGTGGTGCTGAAGTGGCCCATTTTAAATTTGGCAACCCAGTTCTTAACTGTGGAATATGATATGTCTGTGACATATCACCATGAATATCCTTCGCGCACTTTCCTTACAGAAAGCAGAATTTTATCACTCCTCTGCTCTCAGTTGCTATGAATATTGCATTAGACTCCACCATTTTGTTTTCCCGCTTGCATAGAACACTGTTGCCATAAACAACAAAACACAACATTTTGAAAACAGCAATTAGACACATAAGGCTTTCATGTGATGTAACATTCGCTACCATAGAAACGAAAAAAATCACAAAGCCAAAGACTTATCAGCAGTCCCTCATATAAAATTCTGTGAAGCACCTGGGGTTCAAGGTGCTCAACACAAATCTAGGCAAATTCCTTGAGGGGGCTAGTTTCCAAAATAGGGACACTTGTGAAGGGTTTCCACTGTTTAGGCATATCAGAGTCTCTCCAAACGTAACATGGCATCCACTATCAATGCATGATGATTTTGCATTCCAAAAGTCAAATGGCGCTCCTTCCATTCCAAGCCCAAACAGTAGTTTCCACCACATATAGGGTAATGGCGTACTCAGGAGTAAATGCACAACAATTACATACTCCATTTTCTCCTGTTACCCTTGTAAAAATACAAAATTTCGGGCTAAAACGACATTTTTCTGGGAAAAAGGTACATTTTCATTTTTTCCTCCCATGTTGCTTTTCATTTCTGTGAAGCACCAAAAGGGTTTTGAGCAGTTTGAGGGGTGCAGTTTTTAAAATGGTGTAACTTTTCGGTATTTTCTGTCACATAGACCCCTGAAACTTACAATTGATATTGTAAATTTTGCTGGAAAAATGAGAAATTTCTGATAATCTTTTAACCATTCTAACTAATGTAAAGAAGACATGTGAGAAATGTTATTTATACACTGTTTTGTGTGACATAACTCTTTGATTAAAGGGCATAAAACTTTAAAGCTAAATAATTGCGGAATTTTTGCCAAAATTCCAATATTTTCACAAATCAACGTAACATATTTCAACCTAAATTTACCACTATCATGTAGTACAATGTGTCACAAAAAAACAATCTCAGAATCACTGGGATCCTATTCCAGAGTTATTACCACATAAAGTGAAATTTGTCAGGATTGAAAAATTTGGGTCTGTCATGAAACAGACTTCAGCTGTAAAGGGTTAATGGGATTTTGATCCAGACTCATTGCTGGCCACTTCAGAACTCTCCAGCACTTTGATTCCATCTATTTCTCGGATGGTTGTTGAAGTATGTTTAAGTGATTGTCCTGCTGGAAGATCCGTGGCCTAGGATGCAAACCCAGGTTTCTGACACTAGGCACGATATTGCAACCCAAAACGCTTTGGCATCCTCTAAATTTAATGATGCCTTGCATACAGTCAAAGCACCCAATGCTATAGGCAGTAAAATAACCCCAAACCATCTTTGAACCTCTACTATATTTGACTGTAGGTACTCTGTTCTTTTCTTTATAGGCCACATATCATTTTTGGTAAACAGTAGAATTATGTGCTTTACAAAAAGCTCTATCTAGGTCTCATCTGTCCACAAGATGCTTTCCCAGAAGGATTTTGGCTTACGTATAGTTTGTCAAACTGCAGTTTAGCTTTTTTATGTCATTGTGTCAGCAGTGGAATCCTCCTGGGTCTCCTCCATAGCATTTCATTTCTTTGAAAATGTCAACAGATAGTTCCCTCTGACACTGATGCACCGTAAGCCTGCAGGACAGCTTGAATTTCTTTCAAACTTGATTGGTGCACCTTGTCCACTATCTGAACAATCTTGCATTGCAGCTTTCATCAATTTTTCTCTGCCGACCTCGTCAATTAGCTATATGATGACCTTTTCTGATGAAGCTATGCAAATCGTGCGTCGGGGGCCCAGTATCTTCTGGTAACACAGATCCTTGGTAATGTACATTGCAAACCATATAATTTGCTCATATACAGTTGTGTCATCCAATTTGGCTTTGGTTATACCTCTCTGACCTTGCAGCAGTTGATTATTGCTTCACACTTTTAGTAATTGGGTGCCATACCGCTGCAGGGTGGGACATATACATTGATGCTTAGCAACTCAGCACTAAGTTAGTAACCATACAGTGCCTTGCGAAAGTATTCAGCTCCCTTGAATTTTTCAATCTTTTCCCACATTTCAGGCTTCAAACATAAAGATAAAAATTTTAATGTTATGGTGAAGAATCAACAACAAGTGGGACACAATTATGAAGTTGAACAAAATTTATTGCTTATTTTAATCTTTTTTTTTTTTTTTTTAAACATCTTTTTATTGAATTTCATTCGAATTTCTTTTACAATCTGCTCTTATACAAAGAGCATTCCATTGATGACATTATAATCAAAACAGTCCCGCCCACCCCTCCCCCCGCTCTGCGTGCGACCAGAAGCAACTTAAAATGGTAACTTATGTAATTGGTATGTGTCCATTGAGCAGTTCAAGAAGGTACCAAGAGGTCTGTCCAAACTGAGATTTAAGTCTATCCTTAAGCACTGTAGCCAAGTTAGGTATAAATAAAGACCATGTTTCAAAGAAACGCTTAGTCAACTTCTCCTTATTCGACAGTGCATCCAGCCAGTCCATTTTGAATATGAACATTAGTTTTGTTTGGATAAACGCTAGAGAGGGTGCTTCAGAATTTACCCAGAGATGTAGGATACTTTTCCTAGTGGCCGAGGCCCAAATAGTTAACATTGCCCTGGTATCTCTCGGAAGACTTTGTTGAGCCTCCTCCAACATGTTAAAAATCGCCCACTGTGGTGTCAGAGCAAACTGAATATTGTATGTGTTTTGTAAGACTGAGTGAACGCTTCTCCATACTCCCTGTATCTGAACACAGTCCCATAAGTGGTGAAACATGTCAGTGTCTCTTATGCCACATTTAGAACAAGAGTATAAGGCATTTGTGTCCATTTTTGATTGAATTTTTGAAGTAATGTATGCTCTATGTAGAATCATCAAGGCCCTATCTGTGTAGCTACTGGACGAGAAGAATTTACGTTGCAACAGCGTGGCTTGTAAAAAATCCTTTACCTCGAACTCTGGCATGTCTACCTTCCATTTTGCTGGACCTGTTGTTTTCCCCTCCCATGTCCAAACTGTACGCAACATTGAATAAACCTGACTAGTCGAGGACGCCTGGCTTCTTGCCCTCCTAAGAAAGTTATCCACACTTCCTCCAAGATCTCCCTTTGGCTTGTCAACAAGATATTTTTGTGCCAAGCTACGTGCCTGAAGAAAAAGAAAAGGCTGACCCACAAAAGCTGGAAATCGGTGTGCCGCCTTCTCGTAAGAAAGCAACGACCAATCAGGCTCCATTAGATCTGCAGCAAAAGCACAACCCTGCATTGACAATGTTTCATAAATCCTCGGCGGGCGACCCTGGAGGAATCTCGGATTTCCAATAAAGGGTTGAAATGGGGAACTTGAAGTGTTAATTTTACCAAGTTTCCTCACCTTCCTCCACGTTTGTATAGTATGCCATAGTGTTGGATGATCCCTAACGTCACTCGGTATTTCCTCGTTCCCTAAATGCAGCAAGGCTGTTAACGAGACTTGTGAACATAGCTGTTGTTCCAATTGTACATTGGCAAAGTGAGATACTCCTCGCACCCAGTCCACCACATATCTCAAATTTGCTGCTAGATTATATCTGCCCAGATCTGGAAGAAGATTTATGCCCCCTGCCCCTTTTGGTAATTGAAGTTTGATTAAGCTGATCCTAGTACGCCCCTTGTGCCCTCAAATGAATTTTCCAAAGGATGAATTTAGTAGCTTAATATCTGATTTGCGTAGAAGCAATGGGAGAGTCTGAAATAAGAACATTATTTTGGGGAATGCTACCATTTTAATTAAGTGACATCGGCCCGAAAAGGATATTTTCAGATGTTTCCAAGATTGGAGTAGATGTATTAATGAATTTATAAGAGGCTTATAATTAATTTGATATAGTAACAAGGGGTTTGCTGGGAGCTGAATCCCCAAATATTTAATGGACCTGGTACACCACTGGAAGGGAAATAAGTTGTTATCAATTTTACTCGATTTGTACATTGCCAATGCCTCAGTTTTTTTGTAATTTACCCTGAAGCCTGAGGCCTTTCCAAAATTATTCAATGTGTTCATTATCTCTGGAATCGCTTGAGAGGGATTGGCAATAAACAATAAAATATCATCGGCAAAAGCCAAAAGTTTAATTGTTGTCCCACTGACTCTCATGCCCTGAAATATTGCTAAATTATGTAGGGTCCTCAACATTGGGTCCAGAGCCAAATTAAACAATAAAGGTGACAAGGGACACCCCTGCCTCGTTCCCCTCTGTACCTCAAATGGCTCAGAGAATGTATTATTTATAGATAGTCTGGATTTGGGTTCTGTGTATATCATCTTGACTGCTTCGCAAAACCAGGATCCCACCTGGCGACATGCCAAAAGATTATGTAAATAGGCCCAAGAGACCCTGTCAAAGGCATTGTCCGCATCAAGGCTAACTACTATATGTTTAGTACATCTATGCTTCCTGCTATAAGAGATAGCCCCAATAGCCATCCTGATGTTATAGGTGATGGATTTCCCGTGCTCGAATCCCGTTTGGAAGGGCAGAATAAGATCTGGAATCACTTGTTGTAATCTACCAGCTAGTATTTTAGTAAAGATTTTAAAATCAGAGTTGAGTAATGAGATGGGTCTGTATCCCTCCACCTGTAGTGGGTCTTTTCCTGGCTTAGGTAATACTATAATGTTTGCCTCATTGAACCTGTCAGGAATTATTCTATCTGTGACTATCTTATTATACACTGCACATAGATGAGGACCGATAGAGGCTCCCAAGATCTTATAATATTCGTTACTAAATCCGTCGGGCCCTGGGCTTTTGGCTAGTTTAAGAGTGCCAATAGTTTTTACTATTTCTGAAATATTTATAGGGGCATTTAGTACTACTCGTTGTTACTCTGTCAAGATGGGCGCTACGGTACCATGGATAAAATCAGCTTCCCCGTCAACCTCCCTCGGTTCCGCCTCATACAGCGAGCCAAAGAATGCCCTGAACTCCTCCACTATTTCCTCATCTTTTGTTACCATGGTACCATCTTTCTTTTTAATTTTGTGGATTCTAGTGGTGGTTCTAAAGGGTTTGGTTAAAAAAGCTAGTAATTTCCCAGGTTTGTTGCCCCATTTAAAGTATTTATGTTTCTGGTAGTCCAGGTTACTAAGTGCCATCTCATGGGCCAAGGTGTCCGCCGCCTCCTTGGCCTCCAAGAAATGTTGTTTTGTCGTATCCGTGTTGTTATTTTTAAAATCTTTATATGCCTGCGTGAGATATTTTTGTGCTGATATAGTTTGTTCCAGGAGCTTTTTTCTCTTATGGCTGACATATGATATTATCTGATCTCTTACTACTGCCTTGGAGGCAGCCCAATACAAACCAGCGTCCCCACTATGCTCGTGATTATCATTCTCATAAAAGCTCCAGTAGTTTTGTAAAGAAGCTTTGAAATCCTCAGATTGATATAAATATGAAGGAAACCTCCACCTTCTTTCCCGCAGTATTGTGGTAGATAATAACAAATTAAAAGTAATCGGGGCATGATCCGAAATACAGATGTCTAGGATGTTGGAGGAAAGTAAATGTGGCATCAGTGCTGGCCTTAGTAGCCAATAGTCAATCCGTGTATGTAAGTCATGGACATGTGAATAAAATGTATAATCTTTATCTATTGGGTGCTGCAAGCGCCATGTGTCTATTAGTCCCAATTGATTGACGAGATATTGCAAACCACTATGGATCGCCAATAGAGGTGATGGCTGGGGACTTGACCTGTCTAAAATTCCATCATGAGCCTCATTGAAATCTCCGCCTACAATTAAATTAGTCATATCCCAACCTGTGATACTTTCGATCAATCTGGCTCTGAACTGTGGATCAGGAATATTTGGTGCATATATGTTTGCTAAGTTGTAGATAGTGCCCTCTATCTTCACTTTCACCAATAATAATCTCCCCATAGGGTCCTCTGAAACCTCCAGAAGTTCATGACTAATATGCTTATTGATCAATATAGCTACTCCTCTTTGTTTTCTCGTAAATGACGCTTCTGCGCATACGGCATATTTTCTGCTGTGAAGAAATGGGTGATTGCCCTTCATCCAGTGTGTTTCCTGTAAGAAGACAATATGGCAATTTAAACGATGTAGATAATTTAAAACTTTTTTCCTCTTAATAGGAGAGTTTAACCCGTTAACATTCCAGGAGCACCAATACAGCGATTTAATCGTGGACACATTTGTGCTCTCTGTGTTAGTCATTTATCCTATTCCAGAAGGAGGAATTAATTGTAAAATTATAAACAACCTATTTGGGTTCCCACGTCCATCCCAGCGAGTAAACGCGACAACCCATATGAGAGCTAAACTAAAGGTACGCACGCAGAGCCCCCTAACCCCTTCCCAACTAAACAAAAACCTTAATCTAATAACAATGTCACCTGCCTCTCTGGCAGTCCTGACACTGAAAAAAAAAGGAAAAACAGAATGAACATCAGAACTGTAGCACAGTGACGTCTCCGATTTAAGTGTCTGTGTTGACTGCTGGCGAAGCTCCATTTTCCTGAAGAACGTAATTTAAAGCCAACTTAGGATCTTCAAAAGTCCAATTCTTTCCCCCTGTAGTGAAGCGTAGAACAGCAGGATACAGTAGACTGAAGCGAATATTTTTTTACGCCAATAGTTTGCATACTGGATTGAAGGCTTTGCGTCTTGTTGTCAAGGCTGCTGAGTAATCTTGGAACAAAAGCAGTTTAGAGTTATTGTAGGTAAGTGAGCGATTTTTTCTAAATGCTGTCAGCAATCTGATCTTGTCTTGGAAGTCCAGGACCTTAAAAATTACTTGTCTGGGTCTGACCTCTCCATCATTTCGAGGTGGGCCCACTCTGTGGGCCCTTTCAATAGCAATTGGCCCCGACTTTAGATCCAATTTCAAAGCTCCTGGTAGCCATTCTGAAGTGAGTTTCAGTAGATTAGCTTGCCGAACCGATTCAGGGACGCCTACCAACCTTAAATTATTGTGTCTGGACCTGTTCTCAAGATCATCTACCTTGTCCAGCAATACAGCAATGTCCTTATTCCTGCTCTCCAGCATCTCTGATATTTCCTTTACAGAGTCCTCCATGTCAGAGACCCTCTGCTCCACATATGTTAACCTTGAACCGTGGGCATTAACTTGGGTGACTATAACGTCTAATGAAGACTGGAAGGCTGCCAGCCGCCCATCAATCACCGGCATCAAGAGATCCATGATGGCCTTAGCAGTGGCCTGGGATGCGTCTGTAGTTGCCTCAGGGGACGCCCCTGGTGATGGGGTTGCATTTTGGTTTCGTCTTTGCGGTCTAATTCCTTTACTTGGTTGTGTGGCATTGCTCTTACCCACAAATTTATCCATAGTAAGAACTGTAAATATGGAGCTTCTTTAGAGACTGTGGTGACGTCACAATAACATAAGCTTAATTACATCTGTGTGGTAAACTTGGCTGTTTCACAATTATTTCCACGCTGTGTATGAGAGTGTATAGATGTTACTTGAAAAAGACCAGTCAGAAGGGCAGGAGGCAGGCCAGATGACTGATCCCACTTCTTTTTGTTTTTCACCCTCTTCTATACTGTCAGTGCTGGTGAAGTGGTGAAGTAGGGGTTAATCAAGTTGAGCTGTGATGCACTTCAGGCTTATCTGCCTCTGTTTCCTGTTGCAGATTACAGGCCTTGTGCAGCAGCCATTTAAGATGAGACCTGCAGGGATGTATCTGCCCCCTCCTCAGACCCGTTTATCTCCTGACCTGCTCTCACAGCCGAATGTCTCCAGGGGCTCTCAGCTCCCCCCTCGCCCCTCACTCACAGTATCTCAGACGGTGGGCCTGTCCACGGAGCTCTGTGTGACAGGTAAACACAGCGCGCAGTCCTGTTTCCTGAGCTTGCTGCTGCTCGGTGTGACGAGCTTCTAGGACCATTTTAATCTTTTTTTAAAAAAAGCATGCCCAGCATGTCCAGCAGAACATCTGAAATCATGTAAAATCAGTGTTCCTCTCTCTCTCTCTCCCTCTCTCTCTCTCTCCCCCCCTGCCCACCACGCAGGTTTTAAACTGAAATGATCAGCCGGCAGCCGGCTTTTCAGAGCGATCAGCTGAAAAGCCGGCCGCTGGGCGATCAGCTGATCGCTCTGGAAAGCCAGCCGCTGGCTTACCAGAGCGTTCAGCTGATAGAAAATGATCAGCTGATCGCTCTGAAAAGCCAGCCGCCGGACGATCAGCTGATCTCCCGGCGGCCGGCTTTTCAGAGCGATCAGCTGATAGAGAGAGAGAACGAGCAGCTGATCGCTCTGAAAAGCCGGCCGCTGGGCAATCAGCTGATCGCTCTCAAAAGCCGGCCACCAGGCGATCAGCTGATCGCTCTCAAAAGCCGGCCGCCGACTTTTCAGAGCGATCAGCTGATCTCCCAGTGGCTGGCTTTTCAGAGCGATCAGCTGATCGTTCTCTCTCGCTCTCGTTTCTATACTGAAAGAATTTCACCAAAGCAATCCACTTTCTACTGACAATCCATTCCATTTCTTGTCACCCGTTGTACAACGCATCAGTCAAAAGCGTCAAGCAACGCAGGTGACTGATGCAAAAAAATGGAAAATGTGAACATAGCCTAAGCCACCTGTGTGTAATCAAGTCTCCGTATAAATGCACCTGCTCTGGGTAGTCTCAGTGTTCAGTTTAAAGCGCAGATAGCATCATGAAGACCAAGGAACACAACAGGTAGGTCTGTGATACTGTTGTGGAGAAGTTTAATGCCGGATTTGGTTACAAAAAGATTTCCAATACTTTAAACATCCCAAGGAGCACTGTGCAAGCGATCATATTGAAATGAAAGGAGTATCATACCACTGCAAATCTACCAAGTCCCAGCTGTCCATCCAAACTGTCATCTCAAACAAGGAGAAGACTGATCAGAGATGCAGCCAAGAGGCCCATGATCACTCTGGATAAACTGCAGAGATCCACAGCTGAGGTGGGAGAGTCTGTCCATAGGACAACAATCAGTCGTACACTGCACAAATCTGGCCTTTATGGAGGAGTGGCAAGGAGAAAGCTATTTCTCAAAGATATCCATAAAAAGTGTTGTTTAAAGTTTGCCACAAGCCACCTGGGAGACACAACAAACATGTGGAAGAAGGTGCTCTGGTGAGATGAAACCAAAATCAAACTATTTGGGCACAATGCCAAACGATATGTTTGGCGTAAAAGCAACATAACTCATCACCCTGAACACACCATCCCCACTGTCAAACATGGTGGTGGCAGCATCATGGTTTGGGCCTGCTTTTCTTCAGGAGGGACAGGGACGATGATTAAAATTGATGGGAAGATGGATGGAGCCAAATACAGGACCATTCTTGAAGAAAACCTGTTGGAGTCTGCAAAAGACCTGAGACTGGGACGGAGATGTGTCTTCCAACAAGACAATGATCCCAAACATGAAGCAAAATCTACAATGGAATGGTTCCCAAATAAACATATCCAGGTTTTAGAATGGCCAAGTCAAAGTCCAGACCTGAATCCAATCAAGAATCTGTGGAAAGAGCTGAAAACTGCTGTTCACAAATGCTCTCCATCCAACCTCACTCAGCTCGAGCCATTTTTCAAAGAAAGAATGGGCAAGAATTTCAGTCTCTCGATCTGCAAAACTGATAGAGACATACCCCAAGCGACTTGCAGCTGTAATCGCAGCAATAGGTGGCGCTACCAAGTATTCACTTAAAGGGGATGAATAATATTGAACGCTCCACTTTTCACTTTTTTTTTTAAAAAAAAGTTTAAAATAAGCAATAAATTTTGTTCAACTTTACATTTGTGTCGCACTTGTTGATTCTTCACCATAACATTAAAATTTGTATCTTTATGTTTGAAGCCTGAAATGTAGGATAAGGTTGAAAAATTCAAGGGAGCCGAATACTTTTGCAAGGCACTGTATGTGTACATATGCACCTTTTTCCAGCATGTTTTTGCACTTTAGTGCATGTTCTGCTGCTTGGCTACAGAACCTTCTATTATTCTGTGTGCAATATATAATCTAAATGATTCCTTTGTTTAACATCATGATGGGCAGACACGAACTGTAAAAGTCCGGATTTGCACGAGTTCACAAGTACCCGTGCACCGACCCCAGAAACAAAGTTCTCGGGAAATTTAATTACCTGAATTTCTGGATCCGGATAGGTAATCGGCGTTCTCAGGGAACTCCGGGTACCTATCCGGATCCAGAAACTCGGGTAATTAAAAATAAATAAAGGAAAAGGAAAGAAAATAGAGAAAAGCAGGAGTGTTATACTTACCAGTCTCCCGTGCCTGTAACACTACTTCCGTGGCTGCACATTAACTTCATGCATATGCACCACTTCCCCACCCACCTGCAGTCCTGGCGCCTGTGGTTGGCCACAGTCAGACCGTGCCCCCACCCTGTGTGACAACATGTCTCACTGCCTGCACTCACAGATACTGTATGTATCCCTATCATGATGTAAAAATAAATTGGCGTAGGGTCCCCCCATATTATGATACCGAGCACAGATAAAGCAAATGACTGCAGGCTGCAGCCCCTAGCTGTGCATGTTATCTTGGCTGTGTATCAAAATAAGAGGGACTCCATGCTGTTAATTAAAAAAAAGGTATGCGGACCTCAGTCTATTTTGATGCCCAGCCGTTATAAAACGGACAGCTGGGGGCTGGTATTCTCAGGGTGGGGAGGCCCATGGTTAGTCTAAAAATTGCAGCCTGCAGCCGCCCAGAATTATCACATCCATTAGATACGACAATCTCGGAACTTGATCCGGCTCACACTGATTACCCTGGTGCAGTGACAATTTGAGGTAATAAGGGGTTATTGACACCTCACAGGTGCCAATAAACCCTAGATTAGTGTGATAATAATAGTGTCTATGAGATGCCGACATTACTAATTTGTAACTGAAAAAAATAAACACAAACACCAAAAAAAATCCATTATTTAAAATAAAATACAAAAAAAATTCACCCTCTTTCACCTCTTTATTAACCTCAAACACACCCAGGTCAGACATAATCTACATGAGGTCCCAAGACTATTCCAGCTCTGCTACATACTGAAATAAGAGCCCGTGGGCACAGAACATGTCTACACGCTATGGCTTCAGGCAGAGAATGACTGAGCTGCAGCAATTAGCGGTAACATCACTCAGTTTATTTGCAGTCACAGCTAGAGTTTCCAACGGTACCCCACCTATGATGGCAAATAACCTGACCTCAGGTGACCTCATTAAACTGAGGTGAGGTCACTGAGTTCACAGACCTGCATCTCCTAGCAGAATACCATGTTTTTTTGCCAAAAGATGCAAATTTTGGTGCAAGAGTACGGTGTATAAATTTCAGCAGCTAATCTCTTGGCAAAAAACCCCCACGTTTTTCTGCCAGGAAAATGCAGGTCTGTGAACTCAATTCATCTAAGGTGAGGTCACTGAGTTTAATGAGGTCACCAGAGGTCAGTTTACTTGTACTCAAAGCTGGGGTACCATGGGAACCTTCAGCTGTGACCACAAATAAGCTGAATGATGTCACCGTTCATCGGTGCATCTCATTCATTCTCTGCCTGAAGTCACAGCATGTGGACATGTTCTGTGTTCATGCACTGTCTTTTCAATATGTAGCAGAGCTGAAATCTTTATGTGATGTTGTGTGGATTACATCGGAATTGGGTGTTTTGGGGATTAATAAAGGGTTAAAAGAGGGTGTGGTTTTTTTATTTTACTTCAAATAAACACAAACATCAAAAAAATTCTTTATTTCTTTTCACTTACAGATTAATAATGTAGGTTTTCATAGATGCCTCCCATTACTAATCTAGGGCTTAATGGCAGCTGTGAGCTGTCATTAACCCCTTATTACTACGACTGCCACCGAACCAAGGCAATTGGGATGAGCCGGCTAATCAGCTGGGGTTGTCACATGTAATGGATGCAGGCTGCTCTTTCTAGACTGCAGGGAGGTGTAATAACCATTGGCCTTCCAAGACTGAGAACACCAGCCCCCATCTGTTGGCATTATCATGGCTGGGATTCAAAATTGGGAGCATATTTTTAAAAAGTTTTGATTTAAATAATTTGAAGGAAAGCCGCATATGGTCATTCTTATTTTGATACACTTCGAACATAAGCACACTGCTGGGGGCTGCAGCCTGTCACTGTATGCTTTATCTGTGCTGGGTATCATAACATGGGGGACCCTATGCCAATTTATTTATTTTTGAACTATGGGTACACAGAGAGACTGTGTGATTTCAACCCATCACAGAGGCTGTCACATAGGGTGGGGGTATGGTCTTACTATAACCAATCACAGACGCAGGGACTGCCGGTGGGCTGGGGAAGCAGTGAATATGTATGAGGGTTAATCACAAAACCCAGAAGTAGTTTTACAGCTGCACAGGACGGTAAGGATAACGACTGTGCTTTTTCCCTATTTTCCTGCTGTTTTCTTTACTTTTTTTTTAATTATTCGAGTGGCCGAATCCAAACAACTACATGGAATTTCCTGAGAACTCCATGTGCAGGGACCGTGCACGGACACTAGGTATCTGGTATGGACCCTGAAAATTACAGTTTGGGTTTGACCATCATTAGTTGTTACCTTTTTCATTGTTATACATATATATATTTACTTATTTATTTATTTATATGATATAGTGATGGGCGAACAGTACACTGCTCGGTACTCAAAATGATGAGTAAACACTGTGATGCTTGAGTGCTTGTTACTTGAGTCATGAGTTGAGCTGGTCAGACTCTCTGAAAGTGCTGAACTTGAGTAACTACATACAGCAACCATAAATAGAGTATTTATGGGGGGGAGGGTGGGTTTGTTTTTCTTTTATTTGGGACCCAGTACATCTGAAAACATTGCTTTTACCCTCGTTGAGAGCCATTCAGAGACTGCAACTGCGGTGTCATCTTGCATCATGCAGTGAAGTAAGCCTGTGCTTTGTGTTCGCTGTTTCATGACGACACATCTGAGCACCTGCAATACTTGGCCGAGCACTGCGAGTACCTGAGCACCCCGATGCTCAATCGACTACCGAGCAGTGACCAGCACGCTCGCCCATCATCAATGTTATACAATTTAGCTAAACTGAACCTACTTGACTTTTTATGTCTTTTAATGTTACAGGACAATATTAAAAAACAAATTGATGCCATGAATAAGAGAAAGTGAGTTTATAATTATAGCATATACAGTATCACTTAAAACCAGACCATTCTTATGTACATTTCATCAGCATATATCTAGAACAGACTACACGCTTTGACAACATTGTCATGGAGCAGCTCAACTGTGGCCCTGCATTCCCACCAGTACAAGCTACACTGTGTCCACAATGATTACATATAGCCACTGACAACTAAGAAGGACAGATGTTTGGATGATAAATAGCAAACAAAAGTAGCAAATAAATACCAAAAAGTCCCTGTAATTCTATTTATTTGGTTTGATACTCTATGTACTTTTTAATATATTTTACAGTGTTCAGACAATGGAAAAAATACGTCAGAAAGAGGAATACAAACAGCGTCTGTTAAATAAGCTGCAAAAGGTAAAAAAAAAACTATAACTAAATTGTCCAATAAAAGGCAGCCGCTACATTTTTGAGTGGAACTGTGCAATTTAACTCAGCTCATTGTTTATATCCAGCCACCGGTCACTGTGAGGCAGTCTATAAGAAGAATCCGTCACTCAAATACATAATAGGAACGGTATTTTTAATTCACGCCTCAAAATGCAAGGTGTACAAAACATATATGACGTTTTGGTCATTCAGATCTTTATCAAACCAGCATACATGTGGAGACCCCAGTCAGGACAGAAAAGATAGGAGCGCTAGGAGCGCTAGGTGTAGTGGCTTTTAGTTAAATCGGAGTGCCGTATTCCTTCTTTACACATTGATCACTGCGGAACTTCACTGATTTTATAATGGTGACCTGCTTAAAGGATTTTCCCATAAAGTTAATTTTAAAGTTTATTTTTATCAATAGATGATAATAATAAGAGGAAGTTCCATATTATTTAAAGATCTATTATTTAAAATGAACCCCTGTGAGCAAAATACACTCCTTTTGTGCCATTTAAGCTCCAAATTGATAAGATTTGTTTTGCGACTGCTCAGGAAATCATACAGTCATATGAAAAAGTTTGGGCACCCCTATTAATGTTAACCTTTTTCTTTATAACAATTTGGGTTTTTCCAACAGCTATTTTAGTTTCATATATCTAATAACTGATGGACTCAGTAATATTTCTGGATTGAAATGACTTTTATTGTACTAACAGAAAATGTGCAATCTGCATTTAAACAAAATTTGACCGGTGCAAAAGTATGGGCACCTCAACATAAAAGGGACATTAATATTTTGTAGATCCTCCTTTTGCAAAAATAACAGCGTCTAGTCGCTTCCTGTAGCTTTTAATGAGTTCCTGGATCCTGGATGAAGGTATACAGTTAGGTCCAGAAATATTTGGACAGTGACACAAGTTTTGTTATTTTAGCTGTTTACAAAAACATGTTCAGAAATACAATTATATATATAATATGGGATGAAAGTGCACACTCCCAGCTGCAATATGAGAGTTTTCACATCCAAATCGGATAAAGGGTTTAGGAATCATAGCTCTGTAATGCATAGCCTCCTCTTTTTCAAGGGACCAAAAGTAATTGGACAAGGGACTCTAAGGGCTGCAATTAACTCTGAAGGTGTCTCCCTCGTTAACCTGTAATCAATGAAGTAGTTAAAAGGTCTGGGGTTGACTACAGGTGTGTGGTTTTGCATTTGGAAGCTGTTGCTGTGACCAGACAACATGCGGTCTAAGGAACTCTCAATTGAGGTGAAGCAGAACATCCTGAGGCTGAAAAAAAAGAAAAAATCCATCAGAGAGATAGCAGACATGCTTGGAGTAGCAAAATCAACAGTCGGGTACATTCTGAGAAAAAAGAAATTGACTGATGAGCTTGGGAACTCAAAAAGGCCTGTGCGTCCACGGATGACAACAGTGGTGGATGATCGCCGCATACTTTCTTTGGTGAAGAAGAACCCGTTCACAACATCAACTGAAGTCCAGAACACTCTCAGTGAAGTAGGTGTATCTGTCTCTAAGTCAACAGTAAAGAGAAGACTCCATGAAAGTAAATACAAAGGGTTCACATCTAGATGCAAACCATTCATCAATTCCAAAAATAGACAGGCCAGAGTTAAATTTGCTGAAAAACACCTCATGAAGCCAGCTCAGTTCTGGAAAAGTATTCTATGGACAGATGAGACAAAGATCAACCTGTACCAGAATGATGGGAAGAAAAAAGTTTGGAGAAGAAAGGGAACGGCACATGATCCAAGGCCCACCACATCCTCTGTAAAACATGGTGGAGGCAACGTGATGGCATGGGCATGCATGGCTTTCAATGGCACTGGGTCACTTGTGTTTATTGATGACATAACAGCAGACAAGAGTAGCCGGATGAATTCTGAAGTGTACCGGGATATACTTTCAGCCCAGATTCAGCCAAATGCCGCAAAGTTGATCGGACGGCGCTTCATAGTACAGATGGACAATGACCCCAAGCATACAGCCAAAGCTACCCAGGAGTTCATGAGTGCAAAAAAGTGGAACATTCTGCAATAGCCAAGTCAATCACCAGATCTTAACCCAATTGAGCATGCATTTCACTTGCTCAAATCCAGACTTAAGACGGAAAGACCCACAAACAAGCAAGACCTGAAGGCTGCGGCTGTAAAGGCCTGGCAAAGCATTAAGAAGGAGGAAACCCAGCGTTTGGTGATGTCCATGGGTTCCAGACTTAAGGCAGTGATTGCCTCCAAAGGATTCGCAACAAAATATTGAAAATAAAAATATTTTGTTTGGGTTTGGTTTATTTGTCCAATAACTTTTGACCTCCTAAAATGTGGAGTGTTTGTAAAGAAATGTGTACAATTCCTACAATTTCTATCAGATATTTTTGTTCAAACCTTCAAATTAAACGTTACAATCTGCACTTGAATTCTGTTGTAGAGATTTAATTTCAAATCCAATGTGGTGGCATGCAGAGCCCAACTCGCGAAAATTGTGTCACTGTCCAAATATTTCTGGACCTAACTGTATTTGACCATTCCTGTTCACAAAACAATTCCAGTTCAGTTAAGTTTGATGGTCGCCGAACATGGACAGCATGCTTCAAATCATCCCACAGATTTTCAATGATATTCAGGTCTGGGGACTGGGATGGCCATTCCAAAACATTGTAATTGTTCCTCTGCATGAATGCCTGAGTAGATTTGGAGCGGTGTTTTGGATCATTGTCTTGCTGAAATATCCATCCCCTGCGTAACCTCAACTTCGTCACTGATTCTTGCACATTATTGTCAAGAATCTGCTGATACTGAGTTGAATCCATGTGACCCTCAACTTTAAAAAGATTCCCGGTGCCGGCATTGGCCACACAGCCCTAAAGCATGATGGAACCTCCACCAAATTTTACTGTGGGTAGCAAGTGCTTTTCTTGGAATGCCGTGTTTTTTTGCCTCCATGCATAACGCCTTTTTGTGTGACCAAACAACTCAATCTTTGTTTCATCAGTCCACAGGACCTTCTTCCAAAATGTAACTGGCTTGTCCAAATGTGCTTTTGCATACCTCAGGCGACTCTGTTTGTAGCGTGCTTGCAGAAACGGCTTGTTTTGCATCACTCTCCCATACAGCTTCTCCTTGTGCAACGTGCGCTGTATTGTTGACCGATGCACATTGACACCATCTGCAGTAAGATGATGCTGCAGGTCTTTGGAGGTGGTCTGTGGATTGTCCTTGACTGTTCTCACCATTCTTCTTCTCTGCCTTTCTGATATTTTTCTTGGCCTGCCACTTCTGGGCTTAACAAGAACTGTACCTGTGTTCTTCCATTTCCTTACTATGTTCCTCACAGTGGAAACTGACAGTTTAAATCTCCGAGACAATTTTTTGTATCCTTTCCCTGAACAACTATGTTGAATAATCTTTGTTTTCAGATCATTTGAGAGTTGTTTTGAGGAGCCCATGATGCCACTCTTCATAGGAGATTCAAATAGAACAACTTGCAAGTGGCCACCTTAAATACCTTTTCTCATGATTGGATACACCTGCCTATGAAGTTCAAAGCTCAATGAGGTTACAAAACCAATTTAGTGCTTTAGTAAGTCAGTAAAAAGTAGTTAGGAGTGTTCAAATCAAGAAATTGATAAGGGTGCCGAATACTTTTGCACCGGTCAAATTTTGTTTAAATGCGGATAGCACATTTTCTGTTAGTACAATAAACCTAATTTCAATCAAGAAATATTACTCAGCCCATCAGTTATTAGATATATAAAACTGAAAAAGCTGTTGCAAAACCCCAAATTGTTATAAAGAAAAAAGGTTAACATTAATAGGGGTGCCCAAACTTTTTCATATGACTGTAGGACCTCAGAATAAAGAACTAGCGCCTCTGAACTGTGCACCAATGAGAGCAGTAAGGGTGTGTATAGAAATGTGAAACTTCCCCGCCCATCAATGTTAGCTGAACCCCATGACATCATTCAGTTATTATACAAGATGAATACTATAATAACAAAATGGAATCTGTTTTCTCACACTCCGTAAATAAGAAGTCATTAATATCTTGTTGTGACTGGATACTTTCCTTTAATATACAAAATATTAACTTTTTACATACAGTCCCTTATGATACTGTTAAACCTTTAATCTTACAAAAAATACAAGTGCCAAAACAAAACAAAACTAAAAACACAAGCAGAAGAAATGTAATATCAAATGTTATAAACAAACTTTAATAAACTTAGGGACCAAAATATCACAAATGACATTTTGTACTACACTCTTGATGAAGAGTCTGCTCATTAAACAGGATCTATCAGTCACCAAATTTAAAGATCACTTGTCAAGTTGGATAACATTATTTACCTGCAGATGTAGGGTTAATCTACAGGTTAATAGTGCTAGAAAGGAGACTAGTTGCCATAATGAAATGAAATAATTAAAAAAAAAACATGTGTGTGCTCCCGCCAAATTTTGTTCGCCAGTCAGGTAAAACTAGGCAGCTGGAGGCTGGGAATCTCGGCAGCCCGTAGCCGCCCCTGGAAATGGCGGATGGTTTCTTAGCGCCACTTCCAGGCACTTTACCTGGCTTGTTGTGCGGCCCTAATGCGGTGGCACGCTGAGTAATAAAGGGATTAATACCAACTTTGTATTCTCAGATGGTACTAAGCCTGAAATTCATGGTGTCATGCCAAATTAGACATGGCCACCATGAATTTTTAGTAAACCGTAAAAAAAAAAAAGCACAGAGAAATATTTTTTTTTTATTAGAAATATAACAAAAAAAACCATTTAGAGACTACATCTTTATTATAAAAAAATCCTTAGTCCGACGTAATCCACAGGGAAAGCAATGTCAGCTTCATCACCCTGTACCTCTGTACAGACACAGTCTATACAAAGTGAGAAGCACAGAGACATGTCAGCTCTGCTACATCGCTCTGTACAGAGCGAGAAGCAGGCTGACAGTGAGGGTATAATTGCACTTGCGTCTCACATTGCATCACCCCGCAAAGACTAAAGGGGGCTTTACACGCAACGATATCGCTAACGAGATGTCATTGGGGTCACGGAATTCGCGACGCACATTCAGCCTTGTTGCGACGTCGTTGCGTGTGAAACGTACGAACGACTGCTAACGATCAAAATTATTCACCTAATCGTTGATCGTTGACACGTCATTCCTTTCCCAAATATTGTTGCTGTTGCAGTACGCAGGTTGTTCGTCATTCCTGAGGCAGCACACATCACTACGTGTGACACCCCAGGAACGAGGAACAACACCTTACCTGCGTCCTCCGGCAACGAGGTGGGCGTCACTTTCGTTCGGCTGCTTCTCCGACCCACCGCTTCTATTGGACGGCTGCTGTGTGACGTCGCTGTGACGCCGCACAAAACGCCCCTCCTTAGAAAGGAGGCGGTTCGCCGGCCACAGCGACGTTGCTAGGCAGGTAAGTACATGTGACGGGTCCGAGCGATGTTGTACGCCACGGGTAGTGATTTGCCCGTGATGCACAACCGACGGGCAATGTCGCTGCGTGTAAAGCAGCCTTAATGTTCTCAGGACAGGAGCGCCTCAGCTGCATGAAAATGCATGCAGCTGACCACTTCTGTCGGGAAATTGTGCGCCGTGATGCGATGCGACACTCGCATAATCATAATCACTTAACAGGACCTTTGATGACGTCGTAGTCATGTGACCAGTCTGTAACCAATGAGGTAATATAACATTCACTAGCTATATTGCAAGGATTAAAATACAGCTTTTAATATTAAATATCTAAAACAGACAATACATAATAGAATATTAAAGTGCAGTGCATTAAAATGTAAACAAAAGGATATATCTCACACAATTTTTCTCCACGAGTAGATCATACACCACCGGATATACAAAGGCGGGAGAGGGCCAACTTGACAATAAGGGGACCACGTCAGTAAATACTACCCGTCATGCCCATGCAATAACTTCCGCCCTTACAATGGCAACACCCAAGTCAAACAGGCTACCCCAATGAAAATTAACCCCGCCCAACGCGTTTCCCTCTCCAAATAATCAGAGAGTTCATCAGGGGAGAATTGGGACGTATACCCTGCAATGGCAGGTATATACACACAGCACGCTTATAGCCTATGTGTTCACACACAGCTTACTTTCTGCATGTGTGCTAGTGGGCAGTGGGACTAGGACCACACAGATGTGAAGTCCACATATAAGCCATCTTTTTACACATATAAGATCTAACTGCAAAATAACCAGGACGCAGATGATTGGATCGCTCACAAGCACACGTGCAAAGTATGTACAAGTATATCAGAGGGCCATACAGAGATCTCTCCCATGATCTGTTTGTACAAAGGACTGTGACAAGAACAAGAGGGCATTCACTTCGATTAGAGGAAAGAAAATTTCTACATCAGCATAGAAGAGGGTTCTTCACGGTAAGAGCAGTAAGGCTCTGGAACTCTCTTCCTGGGGAAGTGGTGATGGCCAACTCACTGAATGAATTTAAGAGAGGAATGCATGCTTTTCTTGAAAGCAACAGTATAGAAGGTTATGAATAACATAATATTACAGGTAGATAGTTGACCCAGATTAGGAGTCGGGAAAGAATATTTTTCCCTATGAAGAAACTTGGCTCCTACTCTGTGGGTTTACCTTCCCCTGGTTCAACACTGCAGAACAGCTGCACTAAAAATAGGCTGAACTAGATGGACATAAGGTCTTCCTTCCGCCTTACGAACTATGTTACTATGTTAAAATGCCTTGATATAAAAAGTTGTGAGATCATATTTGGGCGACTAGCTTAATCCACTTCTCTATATTATTGGCAGACCTGGACTACATGAACTTACTGGAAATTCTAAGTTGTATCTTCATGGGCACTGTTAGTTAACTCCTGCTTTGGACATATACATATGAAGAAACTGGCTTGAAAAAGACTGCAACAACATTGGAAATGTACAGGTTATATACAACTCATGGTGAATGTTGCTAAATTTGAAACTGGGGCATGTCCCTCTATGACTTGTGCATAAATTAATAAAACAATATTTTTGAAATGTTCAATGAAGAACACTTATTATAACATCTCCTGTGGGTTTATAAAATGCTGCCTATAATGTCTAGTTATGAAATAAATTTGTGATTTCTCAAAGAATACCTTTGCTATATATTTTGATAGCAGTTCATCTGTTATTCATTTTAATAAGGATGTGACAATGATCAGCCATCATTCAAGGGAACTTGTCGGCAGGTGTTTAGACGCCAAACTAATATCTATGTAAAGTTCCTATAATGTTGATTCCGTCCATACTTTCGATTTATTAAGTCACATCTGTTTTATAGAAATCCATCAGCAAACTGTTTTATCCAAATGAGCCACAAGCACATGGGGCTTAGCCTACATTTACAGATCTCCAGCCTCTTTCCCTGCCCATAGCCGGCCTTCTCCCAGTGACTGACAGGTCACTCCTGTTTGTGAACTGCTATACTTGCCGAGGCCTTATTTGACTATTATCGCAAGGATGCCTTTTGTCATACAAAGTGTAAAAATGTACTTACAGTATGCACAGAAAATTAGATAATGATTGTTTGTAAAAGTGCAAAAGTGCAAAAGTGTTGCTCAATACCTGATACTTACCTTTCTGCAATTCTGCACCTTGTGTTATTCACTCCAGTGGCTGCCATTCAAATGTTTAATTTAATTTGTTTACATGCTAATAATGGTTAAAAGTAAGGTATAATAGTACAGCCGAATATAAGAAAACATTGTGATACATCTTGTCAGAGAATCCAGAACTTCTCAACCACTCCGAACAAAACAGCTCAACCCTATCTTGCTCAAGATATGAGAGCTTGTCAGCACAGTGAGATGTCAGTTTATACAACCGATAATACTCTTTGGAATGGTTAAGGAGGAGTGAGGAGTATAGTAAAGAAACAGAGAGGACAGTCGGAAAGACTGTGCTGAGCATTCTAACAAGTCTTTTACCTCACACAAGATCTACATTTATTTCTACAGAGCTCAGTGCTGCTGTGAAATGTCCACCAAGTTGCTACTGCTGCCTCTGTGTGTGTTAACCAAGGAATGAAGAGCAGGAATCCATCTTTGTGTGCTGTGTTGTCTATGGGAGACATCATAGCAGCAAGCTTCCTCGCCAGCTGAGTGTGAATTGCAAATTCAAATAATGCTGACTAAATTGATAATTTCTTACCGGTAATTGGATTATTGGATTTTCCAGAGCCATGACAGCACCGTATGTGAGAGAGTGTATCTGCCCCCAGTAACAGGAAACCTTTCTGAAAATAAAAGGAAAGGCACCTCTTCAGAGCCCCAGGTTTTTTTTTTGTTTTTTAGAACCTTAGAGGTAACCGACTTAATAGACATATCCATCACCAAATAGGAGAAAACCCCTTTGTGCTATACCTACTCTATATACTTTGAGACCAGGACACACTTTTTTTTCTTTTAAATATATAAAATCCACCACTAACTTAGGAAGACAGTTGCTGTCATGGCTCTGGAAAATTCAATTACCTGTATGTAATTATCTTTCCCTTCCCATGACAGCACCGTATGTGAGAGAATAGAAATTTAGGGTGGGACCACCGCAGAAAGAACTGACAGACCCAAATCCAAACAGTAGTGCTTAAAGGGAACATGTCACCACTTTTTTGCCCTATAAGCTGCGGCCACCACCACTGGGTTCTTATATACAGCATTCTAACATGCTGTATATAAGAATCCAAAGCAAGAAGGCCTGCGGAGACACCATCACATGTTTCTCAACGCTGGCAGGAAACTAGCCAGGTCTTTCACCGGGAAGGAACAACCACAGGAAGGGCAGTCTCCAGTCAAGGAGACCACCTATGCCAAACATGGTATCCATCCACAGACAGCCATTTCGGGGTATTTGCCCCTCATCAGTGTGGAGTAGGAATCTGGCTAGTGGGACATTGCCTAGTAAAAGACTATGTGAGCAAGGATGGTTGACCTTAGGGAGATCAACATCCACCACTGCGGAGACACCATCACGTGTTTCTCAACGCAGTGATTCTAGAGCAATGCCCCGAGGGAAATATTCAAAGCAAGAAGGCCTGCGGAGACACCATCACATGTTTCTCAACGCTGGCAGGAAACTAGCCAGGTCTTTCACCGGGAAGGAACAACCACGGGAAGGGCAGTCTCCAGTCAAGGAGACCACCTATGCCAAACATGGTATCCATCCACAGACAGCCGTTTCGGGGTATTTGCCCCTCATCAGTGTGGAGTAGGAATCTGGCTAGTGGGACATTGCCTAGTAAAAGACTATGTGAGCAAGGATGGTTGACCTTAGGGAGATCAACATCCACCACTGCGGAGACACCATCACGTGTTTCTCAACGCAGTGATTCTAGAGCAATGCCCCGAGGGAAATATTCAAAGCAAGAAGGCCTGCGGAGACACCATCACATGTTTCTCAACGCTGGCAGGAAACTAGCCAGGTCTTTCACCGGGAAGGAACAACCACGGGAAGGGCAGTCTCCAGTCAAGGAGACCACCTATGCCAAACATGGTATCCATCCACAGATGGTGTCTCCGCAGGCCTTCTTGCTTTGAATATTTCCCTCGGGGCATTGCTCTAGAATCACTGCGTTGAGAAACACGTGATGGTGTCTCCGCAGTGGTGGATGTTGATCTCCCTAAGGTCAACCATCCTTGCTCACGTATATAAGAATCCAGACCATTGTGTACAACATAAAAAACACTTTATAACACTCACCTAAACTGAGTCGCTGCGGTGAGTGTGGCTCAGATGGCAGTCTTCGTCCTCCGGCGCCGCCTCTTTCAGCCATCTTCCTCCTTCTGAAGCCACGGTGCATGACACGTCTACGTCATACACACTCGCCGGTCACACGCATGTGTACTACAATACTTTGATTTGCCTTGCTCAGGGCCGATTAAAGTGCGCCTGCTCAGGACCTGAGTGCTGGCGAGTGTGTATGACGTCAGATGCGTCATCCACCGCGGCTTCAGAAGGATGTCAGAGGCGGCGATAAAGATGGACGAAAGAGGTGAGGCCGGGAGCGGAAGACGAAGACGCCCATCTGAGCCACATCCACCGCAGCGACCGTTTAGCTGAGCATTATAAACTGTTTATGTTGTACACAGCGGCCTGGGCTTTTATATACAGCACGTTAGAATGCTGTACATAAGCAGCAGGGCAGATCAAAGTATTGTAGTACACATGTGCGTGACCGGCGAGTGTGTATGACGTAGATGCGTCATGCACCACGGCTTCAGAAGGAGGAAGATGGCTGAAAGAGGCGGCGCCGGAGGACGAAGACGTCCATCTGAGCCACATCCACCGCAGCGACTCAGTTTAGGTGAGTATTATAAAGTGTGTTTTTATGTTGTACACAGCGGCCTGGGTTCTTATATATAGCACGTTAGAATGCTGTATATAAGAGCCCAGTGGTGGTGGCCGGAGCTTATAGGGCAAAAAAGTGGTGACAGGATCCCTTTAAAAAAAAGCCTTGCAGATCTGCTCTACTGAGGCATTCACCCTCTCTGCCCAAGAAGTAGATATAACCCTTCCTAGTAGAATTGGCCCTAATCACCTGAGGGGCTTGTTCTGACGCTGAATATGAAAAAAAGAGAATTTTGTTTACTTACCGTAAATTATTTTTCTTTTAGTTCCGTATTGGGAGACCCAGACATTGGGTGTATAGCTTCTGCCTCCGGAGGACACACAAAGTACTACACTCAAAAGTGTAGCTCCTCCCTCTGAGCTTATACACCCCCTGGAGAACCAGATCTAGCCAGTTTAGTGCAAAAGCTGAAGGAGAATAGCCACCCACAAGTAAAAACAGAGCAAGAACCGGAACAACCGGAGCCTCTGTCTACGACAACAGCCGGTGATAACACGCGGAACAAAAAACTGCCAACAGGCAACAGGGAGGGTGCTGGGTCTCCCAATACGGAACTATAAGAAAAAGAATTTACGGTAAGTAAACAAAATTCTCTTTTTCTTTATCGTTCCTATGGGAGACCCAGACATTGGGACGTCTCAAAGCAGTCCATGGGTGGGAGTAAACAGAAAAACTGAGAAGTAGGCGAAGCCTAACTTCACAAGTGGGCGACAGCTGCCTGAAGGATGCGTCTGCCCAAGCTCGCATCTGCCGAAGCATGAGCATGCACTTGGTAGTGCTTTGAAAAGGTATGCAGGCTAGTCCAAGTGGCAGCCTGACAGACTTGCTGAGCCGTAGCCTGGTGCCTGAAAGCCCAAGAGGCACCGACAGCTCTGGTCGAGTGTGCCTTGATCCCCGGCGGGAGAGGCACCTGAGAACACTGGTAGGCATCCGAAATGGTCGACCTAATCCAACGGGCTAAGGTCGGCTTAGAAGCAGAGAGGCCCTTGCGCCGACCTGTGGTTAGCACAAAAAGAGAGGTGCACCGCCTAAGAGCAGCGGTGCGAGACACATAGATCCGGAGCGCCCGCACCAGATCCAGAGTATGCAATGCTTTTTCAAAGCGATGAACAGGAGCCAGACAAAAGGAAAGTAGGGTAATGTCCTGGTTAAGGTGGAAAGGAGAAACCACCTTAGGGAGAAAGTCCGGAGTCGGACGGAGAACCACCTTGTCTTGATGAAAAACCAAAAAAGGTGACTCCGAAGAGAGCGCAGCTAAATCAGAGACTCTCCTGAGAGAAGTTATGACCACTAGGAAGACCACCTTCTGTGAAAGACGAAACAAAGAAACCTCCCTAAGAGGCTCAAAGGGGGGTTTCTGCAAAACCGTGAGAACCAAATTGAGGTCCCAGGGATCCAAGGGCCGCCGGTAAGGCGGAATGATGTGAGATGCACCTTGCATGAAGGTGCGGACCTGAGCCAGCCGGGCGATACGCCGCTGGAACAGCACTGACAGAGCCGAGACTTGTCCCTTGAGAGAGTGGAGGGACAGTCCCAGCTGCAGACCGGACTGTAGAAAGGACAGAAGGGTCGGCAAGGAAAAAGGCCAAGGAGAATGGCCGGAAGAGCGACACCAGGACAGGAAAATCTTCCAAGTCCTGTGATAGATCTTGGCAGAGGAAGACTTACGGGCCCGAATCATAGTGGAGATGACTTCAGGGGGGATACCAGAAGCCGTCAAGATCCAGGACTCAAGAGCCACGCCGTCAATCTGAGAGCCGCAGAATTCTGGCGGAAAAACGGACCTTGTGAGAGAAGGTCTGGACGGTCCGGAAGACGCCACGGCACCTCTACGGACAGATGGAGCAGGTCTGGGTACCAAGCTCGCCTGGGCCAGTCCGGAGCAATGAGGATGACTCGACGGCCCTCCATTCTGATCTTGCGCAGAACTCTGGGCAAGAGAGCTAGAGGGGGAAACACGTAGGACAGACGAAACTGGGACCAGTCTTGAACCAGAGCGTCCGCGGCGAAGGCCTGAGGATCGTGGGAGCGAGCCACGTAAACCGGAACCTTGTTGTTGTGATGGGATGCCATTAGGTCCACTTCCGGAGTGCCCCACTTGCGGCAGATTGACTGAAACACTGCCGGATGTAGGGACCACTCGCCACTGTCCACGGTTTGATGGCTGAGATAATCTGCTTCCCAGTTTTCCACGCCTGGGATGTGGACTGCGGATATAGTGGACTTGGAGTCCTCCGTCCATTGAAGGATGCATTGTACCTCCAACATTGCCAGGCGGCTGCGTGTCCCGCCTTGGTGATTGATGTAGGCAACCGCTGTCGCGTTGTCTGACTGGACTCGGATGTGCTTGCCCGCCAACAGGTGGTGAAAGGCTAGGAGAGCTAGAAGCACAGCTCTGGTTTCCAGCACATTGATCGAGAGGGCTGACTCGGACGGAGTCCAAGTGCCCTGCGCTCGGTGGTGGAGACATACCGCTCCCCAGCCGGATAGACTGGCATCCGTGGTGAGGATCACCCAGGACGGGGCCAGGAAGGAGCGCCCCTGAGACAGAGAGAGGGCCCGAAGCCACCACTGAAGAGAGGTCCTGGTCTGTGGTGACAGAGCCACTAACCTGTGCAAGGAGGAAGGCCGCTTGTCCCAACAGCGGAGAATGTCCAGCTGCAGTGGACGCAGATGGAACTGGGCAAAGGGAACAGCCTCCATTGACACCACCATCTGACCCAGCACCTGCATCAGGTGCCTGATGGAATAACGGCGGGGCCTCAGCAGAGAGAGCAACGCCAGTTGAAGGGACTGCTGTTTGATTAAGGGCAGCTTCACAAGTGCCGGCAGAGTCTCGAACTGCATCCCTAGGTACGTGAGCCTCTGGGTCGGAGTCAGAGTGGATTTGGGCAGATTGACAAGCCACCCGAATTGGGCTAGAGTGGCGAGAGTGAGCGAGACACTCCGCTGACAGTCTGCGCTGGATGCAGCCTTGACTAGAAGGTCGTCCAGGTAAGGAATCACTGCCAACCCCTGGAGGTGCAGAACCGCAACCACTGCTGCCATGACCTTGGTGAATACCCAAGGGGCCGTGGCTAACCCGAAGGGGAGAGCCACGAATTGGAAATGTTCCTCTCCGATTGCAAAACGTAACCTACGCTGGTGTGAAACTGCAATTGGCACATGCAGATAGGCATCTCTGATGTCGATGGATGCCAGGAAATCTCCTTGGGTCATTGAGGCAATGACTGATCGCAGAGACTCCATGCGAAAATGCCGCACCTGAACATGCTTGTTGAGAAGCTTGAGATCCAGGATGGGCCGGAAGGAACCGTCCTTTTTGGGGACTAGGAAGAGATTTGAGTAGAAACCTCTGAACCGTTCCCGGGCGGGAACCGGTACAATTACTCCGTTGGCCTGCAAGGATACCACGGCCTGAGAGAAGGCGGCGGCCTTGGAGCAGGGGGGAGTTGACAGAAAAAATCTGTTTGGCGGGCTGGAAGAGAATTCTATCCTGTAGCCGTGGGAGATGATATCCCGCACCCACTGATCGGAGACGTGTTGAAACCACACGTCGCCAAAGTGGGAGAGCCTGCCACCGACTAAGGACGTTGCTGGCGCGGACAAATAGTCAAGAGGAGGCTGCCTTAGTGGCAGCAGCTCCTGCGGTCTTCTGTGGACGCGCTTTTGTGCGCCAGCTGGATTTTTGGTCCTTGGCTGAGATAGTGGACGAGGCCGAGGGCTTAGAGGACGACCAGTTGGAGGAACGAAAGGAACGAAACCTCGACTGGTTCCTACCCTGGACAGGTTTCCTGGTTTTGGTTTGTGGCATGGAAGTACTCTTCCCGCCAGTAGCCTCCTTAATAATTTCATCCAGCTGTTCACCGAACAGCCTGGACCCAGCAAAAGGGAGTCCAGCAAGGAACTTCTTTGAGGAAGCATCTGCCTTCCACTCTCGAAGCCACAGGATCCTGCGGATAGCGAGGGAATTAGCCGAAGCCACCGCAGTGCGGTGAGAAGCCTCCAGCATGGCAGACATGGCATAGGATGAAAAAGCTGAAGCTTGGGAAGTTAAGGCAACCATTTCGGGCATAGATTCCCTGGCGAGGGAATGCATCTCCTCCAGAGAAGCAGAGACGGCTTTGAGAGCCCACACTGCTGAAAAAGTTGGGGAGAACGAGGCTCCTGCCGCCCCATATCCAGATTTGGCCAGAAGGTCGACCTGGCGGTCAGTGGAATCCTTAAGAGAGGTGCCATCAGCCACTGATACAACGGTCCGGGCTGAGAGTCTAGACACCGGGGGGTCTACCTTTGGTGAATGAGCCCACTCCTTGACCACCTCAGGTGGAAAGGGAAAACGGTCATCAGAACCGCGCTTTGGAAAGCGTTTGTCAGTACAGGCCCTAGGCTTGGTCACAGCGGCCTAAAAACTGGAGTGGTTAAAGAACACACTCTTTGTCCTCTTAGGCGAGGTAAACTGGTGCTTTTCTGCCAGAGAGGGTTGCTCCTCTGATACTGGCGGATTGAGATCCAGTACAGAATTAATGGACGCAATCAAATCACTAACATCTGAGTCACTTTCGGACAGATCAATGGGGCACATGGAGTTAGCCTCCGAGCCCCATGTAAAGGCATCCTCCTCGTCCGGCGAGTCAGCTTCTGAAACAGAGCCGCAGGACGAGGAAGGAGAGGGAGCCCTGCGTCTCCTCTTGGGAGGACGGGGTCTGAGACCAGATGATGAATCCTCTGTGAGCTCCGCTGAGAGAGCCCTAGCAGCAGAGGCACCCTGTGAAGGGGGCTGATGCATAGTCAGTAAAGTCCTGGACAAAAGTCCCATGGACTCAGCAAAAGACTGGGAGAGAGACCTAGAAAAGGATTCTACCCAAGCCGGGGGTTCAGCCACAGGAGCAGGAGCAGCCTGAGAGACCACTGGGGGGGGCGATTCCAGGCTGAGGCATCGTCAGGTTAGAGCAGGCATCACAATGTGGATAGGTGCTCGGTTCAGGCAGTATGAGCTTACATGCAGTGCATACTGAATACAGCTTTGGAGCCTTGCTCCTCGTGTGAGACATGCTGCTGAAGTGGGGGCTCTGCCAGAATGACCCCCAGAGAGTATATACAGGTCCACAACCGGAGGTTTGTGGCTTACCAGACCGCTGGAGCGGTTTGTGTGCCCTCCAGAT
The DNA here is from genome assembly GCF_048569485.1 of Anomaloglossus baeobatrachus. Classification (NCBI taxonomy): domain Eukaryota; kingdom Metazoa; phylum Chordata; class Amphibia; order Anura; family Aromobatidae; genus Anomaloglossus; species Anomaloglossus baeobatrachus. The sequence continues at coordinate 360,426,229 of NC_134355.1, forward strand.
CCCAAAGCCCGGACCCCCAAGCACCTCAGCAGGGATGCTGCAGCCAGTGCTGATCGCAGGGAAAACGCTGAGAAAATGGCGCCGGAGCGAAGAGAGGGGGCGGGACTCACTCTGGGAGTGGGATCTGGAGGGCCATAGAGACCTACAGGGGAGGAGACATGTACTCAGTGAGGAGTGTCTCTCCCCTGTGTAGAACGGCCGCTGAGCGGAGCCGCACTGTCCCTCTGCATGAATGACATGCGAGGGCAGTGAAACCGAAAGTAGGCCTTCGGTGAAGCCGCGGCCTAAATTTGAGCGGTGCGGCCGGCGCGCAGGCACCATCGGCGCGGTTCTCAGGCGACAGCCAGAGAACCCGCCGGAAATGTCATAAAAATCACTCAGCACACTCTCCCACAACAATAAAGTACAAGGGACCCCCATATATAAACGTCTCAGGTACTTAGCTTGCTGAGACGCAGGGTTCCAAGTCCCTAGGGATGAGTGCTCCGGTCCAGCAGGATCCTGAAGGGCTGCGGATGGAGACCGGTCTCCTGCCAAGCATGGAGAACCGTGCTGGCTCCCACTTCAAGCCAGAGCCCAGGAGGGATGGTGAAGGAGCACGGCATGTAAGGCTCCAGCCTTGGAATCAACCTTAACAGCACCGCCGACACAGTGGGGTGAGAAGGGACATGCCGGGGGTCCAGGCTTGGACCCGCTTTTCTTCAAACTCTTTCCAAAAATGAAAAATCAGATGAGAATGCATGTGTGGATGTATTCCTCCTGAACACAAACCGATAAACTGGCTAGATCTGGTTCTCCAGGGGGTGTATAAGCTCAGAGGGAGGAGCTACACTTTTGAGTGTAGTACTTTGTGTGTCCTCCGGAGGCAGAAGCTATACACCCAATGTCTGGGTCTCCCATAGGAACGATAAAGAAACTAATGGCTTCCCTCACCCACATAGCAATAGTAGATCTGGTGGCGGCATTCCCTCTATTTGGACCGCCAAAAAGAACAAACATGGAGGAGGATTTCCCCATGGCGGAGTTATGTCCGGGTATCTCAGGACACTTCTGCTGACATCCTGTGAATGAAAGACCTGCTTTCCGTGATTTGGGATTTTCACAGAAGGAGGGTAAAATAATTTCCTGGCCCCTATGGAATTTTGAATTGGGAAGAAAATTCTTGGGAAGAAAAGTCAGGTCCGGCTCAAATATTTAAAAGGATTTTGTTCTGGGGTATACTGGGCATTTTGAATCCACATGTACTTCACAAAATTCAATAATATTAGGTCATCATATTGAAAATTTTCATTTTTTTTTTGCAAAAATGTTGCTTCGGTACCAAATTTCTCACTTTTTCAGGAGGCAACACCAAAAGGTCTACCTTAGTTTGTTACCCAATGTCTTATGGGTGCAGGGATAGCCCCACATGTGGACAGAAACCTCTATTTGGACAAATGGGAGGGCTCGGAACGGAAGGAGCACCATTTCAATTTGGAAAGCAAAATTTAGCTTGAATAGATTGTGGGCACCATGTTGCATTTGCAGGGCCCCTAAGGCACCTAAACAGCAGAAACCCCACAAGTGAACCCATTTTGGAAACTGAACCCCTCAGGGAATGCCCCTTTGCATTTTTCAACCTTTTCCCACATTTCAGGCTTCAAACAAAGATAAAAATGTTTAATTTTAAGGTGAAGAATCAACAAGTGGGACCCAATTGTGAAGTTGAACGAAATGTATTGCTTATTTTAAACTTTTATAAAAAATAAATAACTGAAAAGTGGGGCGTGCAATATTATTTTGCCCCTTTAAGATAATACTTTGTAGCGCCACCTTTTGCTGCGATTACAGCTGCAAGTCGCTTTGGGTATGTCTATATCAGTTTTGCATATCGAGACTGGAATTCTTGCCCATTCTTCCTTTGCAAACAGCTCGAACTTAGTGAGGTTGAATGGAGAGCGTTTGTGAACAGCAGTTTTCAGCTCTTTCCACAGATTCTCGGTTGGATTCAGGTCTAGACTTTGACTTGGCCATTCTAATACCTGGATACGTTTATTTGTGAGCCATTTCATTGTAGATTTTGCTTTATGTTTTGGATCATTGTCTTGTTGAAAGTCAAATCTCCATCCCAGTCTCAGGTCTTGGGCAGACGTCAACAGGTTTTCTTCAAGAATGGTCCTGTATTTGGCTCCATCCATCTTACCATCAATTTTAACCATCTTCCCTCTCCCTGCTGAATAAAAGCAGGCCCAAACCAGGATGCTACCACCAGCATGTTTGACAGTGGGGATGGTGTATTCAAGGTGATGAGCTGTGTTGCTTTGACGTCAAACATATCGTTTGGCATTGTGCCCAAATAGTTTGATTTTGGTTTCACCTGAGCAGAGCACCTTCTTCCACATGTTTGGTGTGTCTCCCAGGTGGCTTGTGGCAAACTTTAAATTACACTTTTTATGGAAGACAAGGAACGGAAGACGCATCATTTGATTTTTGGAAAAGCTGAACTAAATTGCGGGCAGCATGTTGCATTTGTTGGGCCACTAATTTACCTATATTGCAGAAGCCCCCCACAAGTGACCCCATTTTGGAAACTAGACCACTTAAGGATCTTATTCAGAGGTATGGTGAATATTTTAAACTCAGAGGTACTTCACGAAAATGTTGCTGCAGCACCAAATTTCTCAGTTTTAGGCTATGTGCCCACGATCCGGTGACATCTGCGTCTAGGAAGCAGCGTCAGCCCTCCTGCGAGATGCAAGTGTTATCCATAGGGGCACTGCAGACTTCATCTCTATTCTCCCCACGGAGAACACGCTTGTCTCAATAGCATGAATGGACATGCTGCAGCTCGGGAAGACACGTTGCAGGTCAGTTTATGCTACGGAGAAAAGAAGCACAGTGGAGATTACATTTCTATAAATCCCATACACTGTGCTCCAAAACACTGCAAACCCAGATCATGGGCATGCAGCCTAAAAAGCTAGAACAGAAAGAGGTAAAAACCACATATATAATGTCCCACCCCCTATATATTATACACTTGCACCCTTTAGTGCCTATCATGTGGCACTAAAGGGTGTTTAGCCCAAAAATAATAAATAAAAAAAAAACGAAATGGGCCGCCCCTCTATTTTTGATAGCCAGCTAGGGTTAAGCAGACAGCTGTAGCCTGCAGACCCCAGCTATCTGTTTCACTCTGGCTGGTGATCCAATTTGGAGGTCACACTACACTTTTTTATAATTATTTAGTTATAAATAATTAAAAAAAAAAAAAGAACAAAACAAAATATGGGGTCCTTTCCCAAATTGGATCGCCAGCCAAGATGAAAGAGACAGCTAGCATCTGGTATTTTCAGGGTGGCAAGGGCCATGTTTATTTGGCCATCCCCAGCCTAAAAATAACAAAGTAGATAAAAAAATAAAAACTAATCATGCATAACACCAAGATAAATAAATAGAAGTATATATGGCAAGTGCAAATAGAAAAAGTGTATGGGCTGTGAGGATGTAATGAACCTACGAAAATTACAATAGGGACACAAATGTAGAAAAAAATTCTACAAAAAAACGAGGTCAAAAGACAATTTTTATTGGTAAAAATAATGACCGCCACAAACGGCAGTTTGAACAAGAAAAAGAAAGGAAGGCATCACATGCGATGTGAAGGACATAGTGGCAAAACACAGGTACTCAACAGTATATAAAGAAATCAGTCCAGGGGAGGTATGTAATAACAAAAATTAAAAAGACACACAAACAATCAAATAGTAAATAGTGACCAAAAATTGGTAAAAAAAAAAAAAAAACAAAAAAACTCCAAAAGATGCAGACAAGAAAGTCATGAAACAATGAGCTGGTAAATTAGACTAATATACCACCAAACCCCAAAAATATGGGGTGTAACAATGGGCATATCACGTAATAGATGTAAGTTTAATTATATATGAAAAATAGCACAATTATGAAAGTCACCGAACTAGGGTAACCAGGAAAAATAATAATGGCATTCTAATCCACTGAGCTATCTAAAGAAATGCTGTCAAGACAAGTGAGGGAGAGCACAACATGGAGCATGCACAGAGCAGTGGTATGCCAAAAAAAAAAAAAAAAAACACTTGTGGCTCCAGCATATTCTGATGTGTGATGCACCACGTAACAGCGTGTAATACAGTGAAGATTACATGGACAAATCATGACAAGAAAAAGGAAATATACCTGGACAGAGAGAACCTGTGGGCACATGTGATGCCAAACCAAGACGCGCATGATTCGGCGTCACCTTTGTCAGGGTGTAGCGGTCATTATTTTTAACCAATAAAAATTATCTTTTGACCTCATTGTTTTTCTGTAGAATTTTTTCTACATTTGTGTCCCCAGCCTAAAAATAGCAGGCCGCAGCCGCCCGAGGAGTGACGCAGTCATTAGATGCGTCAATCCTGACGCTTCGCCCTGGCTCTTCCCCTATCCCTGGTGCGGTGCAAAACGCTAATGTATGGGGTTGATGCCAGCTGTGTAAGGTCTCCTGGCATAAACTCTAGGGGTTAGTAATGTCGAGGAGTCTATCAGAGCCAGCTCTCTTAGCATGCGCTCGCCATTTTTCAGAAGAGGAGGAGGAGAAGGAGCCGTGGGGAACTCTGCACTGATGAGGGTACTTGGGGGTGGAAGGTGACGGGGGAGAACTTTTCTTTCCCAGAAATATCCGATGGGAAAAATTAGGAGGATTGCGGTGGGAACACAACTCATGCGTCTACCATTTTAGATGATCAGGAGGAGGAAATGGACATTTGTCACCCATCTGACATATCATATGGGAGAGTTCAGAGGAGGAGGATGCTTGCGGCGAGGCGTACAACTCATGCTACCGCCATTTTAGGAGATCGGGAGGAGGGGGTACTTTAGCCACATTGGGGGACCAGGAGAGGACATTTCTCTCCTAATCCGATAGGGAGAGAATTTTTTTTTTTTTACCATTGCTGCCATTTACTATAGCATGATCGCGATTATTTGGTCTCTATCGGCAATCACGTGACCGGGGACCAGAAAAAGCGGGCCGGATCTTGATCTACAGGGTCTCAGCTATACCCGGTAGCTGAAACACAGAAGATTTTCAGACACTGGGCGGCCGCGGCACTATTCACTTTTTTTCTTACCACCGCTTTAAAACGGCGGCAAGGAATAAGTACCCTTAACTGCTGCCGTCTTAATACGTAAGGCTGTCGCAAGAGGGTTAAAAAAAAAAATATATTATATATAATAAATTATATTTTTTTAATTGATATAATTTGCACCAAATTTTGTGTAAGCACTTCAAATCCACGTTGATGGGGGAAAAAAAATGATTAATTTGGTCCCAACTGTGCCAGTGCAGGTTTTTAAGCACGGCAAATTCTTCTTTCTCTGCCTTCTTCCGTCCCCTTCATTTTCAAGACTATTTCTATATTGTTGTCAAGGAGCATAGACAGTGGAAATCTATAAACTTGGACATGAAAAATATGATTCTAATATTGCAGTAATGTAATAAAAGACAAAGTCAGAAGAGTCCAAACTTTTTTTTTTAACAAACCTTTAAATAAATGTACACAGTTTTATACAAAATACATGGCTTAATTCTTTACACACAACAATGTGGATCTGTACAAGGATTTACAGTAATAAATGGACTAAAGTAAAATTCCTATTTATAACAGCAGGAACTCAAAGGCATTTTACAGAAGTATAGAAAATCTAGATATACAAATGAAAACATTACAAGTCTTATACATCGGGAGCATTGCAGCAAATGGCTCTCATTTTAGGTAGCACTTTATTTCATTAAAGGATTGGGGCATTGCTCAGATAACCAATTTTTATTATAAAAGACAAAAGGTGATGTGTTAAGGCTCACTCACACAAGTGTGTAATTCGGGATAAGTGATATCCGATGGCTCTCGCTCCAATGTGATACTATGGGGTAGTGCAGATCTGTGTGTTTTGTTTTTTTTTTCTCATCGATTCGGCATGATAAAATCACAGCATGCTGAGAATGGCTCTGCAAATCTGCTCACGCACACGCAATCAAGTCTATGGGTGCGCGTAAACATCGGACTGCACTCCAGCAAGACCTTACAGTGATACACAAAACAATTACCATTAACACATGACAAAGGACTCAGATTATTAATAATTCGCTGGCTTAAAATAGGCTTTTTGGAATTTACTTTAAAGACATAAAAGTCAAAAACTGTTCATTGAGCATTGCTTGTGTTTATAGCAAGCGTGTTTTACAATATAAGGTATTCAGCAATTAGTGCATTTAAGGTTGGGGTCACACGAGGGTATTGGACTGGTGTGAGAATGGTACGTGATATGCTAATGACGCTTGTCTCAAATGCTGCTGTGAGCGAGAGCAGTCATTATACTGTGTGCAGAGTCTCTTGCATTTGAGAATTGGAATACAGATGCGGAGAAGACGGAGAAATTAATCTCACCAATGTCTGTCACGGTGTATATCGCACTGCATGCACGTCACCCAAGTGCAGTCCGATGTTTCACACGCGCCGATGGACTTGTATTGGTACACATGATCAGAGACATGCTGCTAATCACATCATGCTGTGACCTTTTCCCTCAGCCCGATTACACCTGAGAAAAAACTTGCAGATCTGACCTGCATCACTGACTAACATTGGACCGATTTACATGCCTGAGTGAAGAGCAGCATAATGTAGGGACGGAGACACTGATTCCAGTGAGGTCACTTACTGGACTGCTTGCTGTAGATCTACCAATAATTTCGCTCACACCAATGCTTGGCAGCTTTCTGGGTACACTGTGCATATGCAGAAAACTACCAAACAGTAGTGGGGATGAAGTTAAACAGAGCTCATGAATATGGAGAATCACATGGTAGCATGTTTACTGGTCTTCAAGTGATAAAATCATTGCTTTATCAATAGTAGGTTATGAAAACTACAGCTATATCAGACACAGCCAATGGATATTCTAAGGGATTTTCTTTTAATACTGGACAACCTCTTCATCTTAGCTAAAACAGTGTTGAAAAAAAGGTTGTCAGTATTTTTTCAAAGTGTTCCGAGAATGGATCTCTATGGGGAAGAACTAGTTAATACAGGAATGGACTTGACATGCACATTTTCTCCTAAAACGCAGGCTCTATCTTCAGGTGTTAAAGATGATGTGCACGCTTTGCTTTATAATTCAATAGGTAGTCAATGTTGCAGAAGATTCAGTGTGGAGTTAGTTTTTTCCCAAAAAGACATCTCCCTATTGAACTTTCTGCAATGCTGATAATATATTGTGTTATGCAGCAGTGCCCAAAAGGAGTATTTTCTCCAAAGCTATGATCTTCATGAAGCTGTGTGGATGTAATCAGTGCACCTCCAAATTTCTAATGAGGAATCCAGTACTTTAACATCAAACAGCAAGAGTAGACCAACCACTCTTAACAGACGTGATATATATGTAATATAAACTTTTTTTAAAAAAAAAAGTGAGTAGCCCCCTGTTATGGCAGACGGTCCTCACCTTTTAAAGTATCTCACTCTTTCTTCACTTTTCTTTGGGGAGTTTTATAGCTCCTTGCATGTGTCCTCTTAGGCTCACTTTGCATGAACCCATTCTGTAAATTGTATTCTTTAAACTAACATGCGTGCATTTAAACAACAAAAACACTGCCAATTTCAAGAACCATGCAAATATTTTCTGAACACCAGGTCTTGTTCCACTACCATATTACATTCTGCCCTTATGTAGAAAACAATTTCAAAGAGTAGATTAGAATCATGTAAAATATCTTCTTATTGCAATACATGAAATGCAATAAACTTCCAGAATTTCTTATTACATTAAACCCTTCTATTTTTCTGTAGTCCAGATGAAGCAAGTCTCCTGCTGGAAGCATTTTCCCCCCCCCCGAACTTAAAAAGGAATCGGTCAACCAAATTTCACCAGCCAACCTATTTGTGTGCATGTAGGTCTTTCAAAGAAAAGCCCAGCAATACCTTTACATGGTCAGTCCGATCGTCTGTTACTGAGAAATCAGTGTTTGAATTGATATCCAAATGAGCCTGTGGATCTGAAGCCTCTGTCACTCCAGCTCTATTCCCTGCCCAGTACCATCTGCTCCAGCTTACCTGACCATCTCTATGCTGTGTGACTTCAGGCAAAGTAGCATTAGTTAAGCAAGAAGAGGTGGCACTGGGCGGGGAACAAAGCAAGAGTGACAGAGGCTCCACATCTACAAATAGCCTAATTTGCGTATCAATTCAAATGCGGACTTCTCAGTATTGGAGGAATGGGCTGACCATGTAAAGGTATTGCTGGACTTGTGCATATAAATAATTTGGGGGTGAAGACCTGCTGATAGATGTTGTTAAAAAGCATTGTTAAATCAAAGGTCAAATGGTTATTAGCAATTATTTTGAGGTTTCAGGAAACATTTCAAACTCTAAAGAGGACTTAAAAAACCCTTAGCAACCCCAAAATTATATCAAAAGTACAATGACGTGCTGCAAAAACAGAAGAACTGGGTAACAAAACTAGATTGATATACATTAATTTGTCAATTTTAAGTTGCAAATATTGTAAGAACAAATTAAACAATTTAACGTATATTTCAGACTCCTAGACTCAAGTACAATATAATGGGGATGCTGAAAAGAGGCTGATATTCTCTACACAGTTTGTTTAATTGACCTTCTTGAGAGGTTTCTATGGTAGATATCCCATCCTATTTACAAAAATAAGATATTTATGCAGATCATCTAACTGTAATATCTTTGTGAAGGTTGATGGAAATATACAGCATATTACACAAAACAAATCATTATCAGCTGCTCGAATTTCTGCTCTTCTTGAACAACTTCATTAACTGACGAAACCGCTCTTCCACCTAAGGATATAAAAACATTTTTTAGCTTTAGCTGTACTGTATTGTGAACTACACAGGGGTAGAATGTTACTTAACCCCTTCACCCCCCCCTCCCCAGCCTATTTTCACCTTCATGACCAAAGCATTTTTCTTTTCCAGTCCTGACCAGAGTACCTTTAGGCTGTGTGCCCACATTGCAGATTTTGTGCAGACATTTTCTGTATGAAATCTGCACCTTCTGGCAGGTAAAGGCACCAAAAACGCATGAAGTCAATGGGTGGAAGGGTAAAAAAAAATAAAAAGAAAAAAAAAGCAGAAATAATGCACCAACAATTGACATGCTGCAAATTATTTTTTGCACCAAATCTGCAAGTAAAAAATAAGCAACATGCACAGAGCACTTCAGAGTTCTCATTGACTTTGTTGGCATAGCTGGCATGCAGATAGAAATGCAGATTTGGGCCACAATCTGCAACAAATCTGCTTAACACTAGAAGTCCCAGAGAGGGATCATTTAACATTTCTACCTTTGGAACCCAGAGACGGGTCGAATGACCTGAAGGATTTTAGCTAACATCCTATAATCACCGTCTTTTGTTCTGTCATTAAAGGGAACCTGTCATCAGAAATGTACCTGTAAACCTAAAAGTTTCCCCCTCTGCAGCTCCTGGGCTTGCTTCTAGCAAGCTTCCTATAGTTTTTGTGGCCCCTTTTATACCAAAATAAATACTTTATAAACTTGTACCTTTTTGTATGCAAATTTTGAAAATTATCCATGGGGGCGGGCTGCCTGGTGTCCGTTGTTATCCTCCTGCCGATTTACGCCGCCCCCGAACGCTGAATTTCAAACCTCAGGACGCCGCCCCTGGGCACCAGTGGTCCCGCGCATGCGCTGTGCGACTGCAGCGGTGCCGTGCACTGTGTGCACGTGTGACCGCTGGTGACGCTTTGCGTGGGCACGAGGTTATGGGCGGCGCTGTGAGTGTCATCAGCAAGTGCCGCCCATAACCTCGTGACCGCACTTTCCCCTTTGCCTCCTGCGTTCTGCACAAGCGTCTCCTCATAACCTGTGGTGGCCTGATCCGCTCCTCCCATCTATTTCCTGCTGCAGGGCAAGATGGGAAAGGTGACGTCGGATCATTTGGACAGCGCTTGCGCAGAATGCAGGAGGCAAAGGGGAGAGCGCGGCCACGGTATTATGGGAGGGCACTTGTGATACATTCACAGCGCCGCCCATAGTATCGTGCCTGCGACCACGTCACCAGCAGTCCTCATGTGCACGGGACCGCGGGCGCAGTGGGCGGCGTCCTGATCTATGAAATGAAGCAATGGGGGACGGCGTAAACCAGAAGGAGGGACAGTAACGGACGCAAGAGAGCCCGCCCCCATGGAGAATTTACAAGAATTGCAGACAAAAAGGTACAACTTTATAAAGTGTTTAATTTGGTTTAAAAGGGGACACAAAAAGTACAGGAACCTTGCTAGAATGCAGCCCAGGAGCTGCAGAGGGGGAAACTTTTAGGTTTAAAGCTCAATTTCTGATGACAGGTTCCCTTTAAGGCCATTACTGTCGCACCACAGGAGGTTGTTGTTTTCCATTGAGTTTGGCAATTTAATTTCTAGTTAGTTCTATTCAGTTTGGAGTAAGGGTCATTTGACCCTCTTTCAGGACTTCAGAGGGGAGCTAAAAATTTCTGGGACTTCTAGTGTTAAAAATAACACTGTGCGCACAAGGCCTTATCAGGTAACACTGAAATGTTTCAACAGATCCCAAGGATTTGGAGACTTTTATTGTGACATATTGTACTTCATGATAATGGTAAATTTAGGATGTTATATTTTTTTATTAATTTATTAAAATATTGTAAATTGAGAAAATTTTGCAAAATGTAAACTTTTACGCCATTAAGCCTTAACCCCCCTTCACAACCTTGGACGTACCTTCCTCACCCCACCTACTGCCGCCAAGCACTGGTCAGGTACGTGTGATCACTCGAGTTTTTGTATTATTTATTTTTTTTTTTACCACATCAGTTTGTGTGTCCTGCAGCCGCCAAGCCGCTGATCAGTGATGCAAAGTCCGTGCTGGATTTTGGCCAGGACCTTTTTTTCTTTTTTGTTTGAACGGTTAATAACCTTGTTGGATGTGGTTTTGAGCAATGCGAGTGTGCAGTTTTCAGAATAGTTTCACTTTTTGGCATTTTCTGTCATCTAAGCCTCTCAGTCACTACAAATGTGATGTGGTCCCTAAAAAAAATGGTTTTGTAAATTTTGTTGGAAAAATGCTGATAAACTTTCAATCTTTCAAGCAAAAAAAAAAAAATGAATTTATTTCAAACATTGTACTGATGTAAAGTAGACGTGTAGGAAGTTTTATTTTTAACTATTTTGTGTGACAAATCTCTGGTTTAAAGGTATACAAAGTCAAAGTTTGAAACCTGACACTTTCAACATTTTTGCCAAATTTCGGGGGGAGGGGTTCCTACAAAAACGCTAAAAATATCATCCTAGATTTACCACTAAAGCCTGCTTTACACGTTACACGTTTGTGCGGCACGGGCAATTTCTTGCCCGTATCGCACAATGCTGTAACCCCCATCACACACTTACCATCCAAACGACCTTGCTATGGGCGGCAAACATCCACTTCCTGAATGGGGAGGGACGTTCGGCATCACAGCGACATCACACAGCGGCCGGCCAGTAGAAGCGGAGGGGCGGAGATGAGCGGTACGTAAACATCCCGGCCACCTCCTTCCTTCAGCATTGCCGGCGGCCGCAGGTAAGCTGCAGTTCATCGTTCCCAGGGTGTCACACGGAGCTGTGTGTGCTGCCTTGGGAACAATGAACTAACAGGATGTTCGATTTTTTGAAAATGAGCGACGTGTCAGCGATGAACGAGAAGGTGAGTATTTCTGCTCATTCATAGCTGTCACACGCTACGATATCACTAATGATGCCGGATGTGCGTCACTTACGACGTAACACCGCCATCTCGTTAGATATATCGTAGCGTGTAAAGCCCGCTTAACATGAATGACAATAAATAAAAAAAAAAACAAAAAAAAAACAACAATCACTGGGATCCATTGAACACTCTAGAGTTATTATCTATCAAACGGACACTGGTCAGAATTGTAAAAATAGGCCTGGTCATGAAGGTGACTGGATGGTGAAGGGGTTAAACCAGAGCGTTGTGTCACAAAATAGTTACTACGGTAGATAACATTTCCCTCATGTCTACTTTACATCAGTGCAATTTTTGAAACACTTTTTAAATTTTTTAGGAAGTTAGAGGGGTTTAAAGTTAATCAGCAATTTCCCATTTTTCCAATAAAATTTACAAAACCATTCTTTTTAAATGACCACATCATATTTGAAGTGACTGAGGTGCCTATTTGACTGAAAATACCCAAAAGTGACACCATTGTAAAAACTGTACTCCTCAAAATAACTTCACCCCCCCCCAATCACCTGCTACTCCTCTTCAGGCCATCTACATAGAACAGACAAGAAGCTAGTGGTGGTATTACCGTCTGTAGTGCAGGAGATCATCTTCTGGTCCTCCTCATTGTCACCCAAATCTGCGCTGAAGATATTATGAGGCTGGGCTGGCTAGTATCACCTTGTATACTTTCTTCCTCCATCTCCACCTGATCCACACGCAAAGCTACCTCATTAATTGTGAGCGTATCAGTAGAGACAGATGCAGGATGGTTACGCGGATTATAGCGTAATCGTCACTCACCATCTTGGTTTATTCCTCAAAGTTTTGCAGAACCGCTCAGATGTCACACACTCATGGCCACTCATCCATTCTTATGCCAGGGGTTGACCATTATACCGAAAGGCATGTTGAGGCTGGTACTCAACTACAGCCCTCTACTGCTCACAAAGCCTTGCCAACATATGTTATGTTGAGTTCCAGCAAGTTGGCAGGTCGCAAAGCATTCAGTGACATGACACTTGAGAGTGCTGCTGCAGTAATGCCAGAATGGCGGCAGCTGTAGGTGACCTGGCGCACAAGCAGCATACCTAGACAAATAGCTCAGGCAAACATGGCTAGGTTTTCAGAAAGCGCTGAACCACTAAGTTGAGCATGTCGGCCAAACATGGGACGTGTGTTAGCGTGCCAGCTTCAGAGCTGCCACCAAATTACAGCCATTATCACACATAGCCATGCCTAGCTGGAGAGTCAGCAGGCAGAGCCACAGATCTGTTGGACCTTTCAACAACTTTATGGACCTTCCCAGTAACTGCATTAGTCAGGGCACAAGTGATGTTATGGGACATGTGACTGTCTAAGGTGGGGATGGCACACTGGGAGAAATAGTGGCGGCTGGTGACGGCCGCTGCCATCAGGTTGCAAAAAGCTTTAATGTCCACAAACCTAAACGGCAACATTTCCTTGGCAAGCAGTTTGGAAACGTGGTAGTTTGGTGTTTAGTGGCCTGTGGGTAGGTAGCTGGGCATTTCCCCTTGTGATCCAAGGCCTGGGGTTCGAGACAGCTGAATGGCGAGTTGGGACAAGGAAGTAGACATGGTGGCGGCGAATGTGCAACGACAGTTACGGGGTGGGAGGTACACGTGCCTTCATCCTGGACAGGGGTTTGCCCAGCAAGCAGCACAAAGGAAAGAGGCAGTGGTGTCACCTGCAGAGACAGATTGTGGCCCTAGACGTTCAGCCCACATAGTTGAGTGCTTGGATGACATGTGCTTGAGCATGCTGGTGCTGGTCAGGCTGGTAGTAGTCTGGCCCCTAGGATGCAAATCACAGTTTTCTTTTCTCCTGCACTATTTGTAAAAAAAAAGCACCAGACTGAAGAACACCTAACCCTTAGCTTGTAATCTGGCTTGGGTGGGTGCTTTGGGGAACAGTTGTCTGCATTCTTCCTCTGCCACCCCCCTGCCTCTTCCTGCCTGTTGCAGTGTTACGCACTCACCCAGTATGCACTGCTGTGCTCGCTCTGCATGTCACCTTACGAGGTTGGGTCAGTCACTTCATCATCCACCACCTCGTCTTCTACTTCCACACTCTGGTCCTCCCTGACTTGTAGGCTTAATATGTTGACATGTGTTAGATATGGCCCCCATGCTTCTGGTCATCCTAAAATAAAAAAGCTTTACTTACCTCCGCCAGCGTTTCTCCCCGGTGTCCCTGCTTCCACTGTGATCAGGCACGCAGAGATGAAGTCACTCTGCTGTGCCGATCACATGACCGGCAGCAAGAACCAGAAAGTGGAGGAACAGAAGCACGGAGGGAGACAGGAGGGAGATCAGCGCTGGAGGAGGTAAGGAAAGAGTGTTTTATTTTACTATGGGCAGCAGCATGGGGGCGATATCTAACACAGGGGAACGTGTGCAATCCATAGGGGGCCATAGGCAACACAGGGGAACGTGTGCAATCCATAGGGGGCCATAGGCAGCACAGGGGAACGTGTGCAATCCATAGGGGGCCATAGGCAGCACAGGGGAACGTGTGCAATCCATAGGGGGCCATAGGCAGCACAGGGGAACGTATGCAATCCATAGGGGGCCATAGGCAGCACAGGAGAATGTGTGCAATCCATAGAGGGCCATAGGCTTCACAGAGGGACGTGTGCAATCCATAGGGGGCCATAGGCATCACAGAGGGACGTGTGCAATCCATAGGGGGCCATAGGCAGCACAGGGGAACGTTTGCTATCCATAGGGGGCCATAGGCAGCACAGGGGAACGTGTGTAATCCATAGGGGGCCATAGGCAGCACAGGGGAACGTATGCAATCCATAGGGGGCCATAGGCAGCACAGGAGAATGTGTGCAATCCATAGAGGGCCATAGGCAGCACAGGGGAACGTGTGCCAGCACAAGGGGGCTATATTCAATATAAGGGGGCAATATCCAGATTAAGGGGGCAAATTTTAGGATGGGGGGCTATGAGGGACATATACCCTATATGATTTGTTAGACGGACACTGGCATTATAAGATGGACCCCATTTAACAAAAAAAAAAAATTCTCTTTTCCTTCACCAAATTTGGGGGTGCGTCTTATAATCAGGTGCGTCTTATAAAGCGAAAAATACGGTATTTTGTATTGTGTGACTATCTGGATTAAAGGAATACAGTAATCAAAATTTGAAAACTGGTAATTTTTAAAAATGTCAAATTTCTGATATTTTTATAACTAAATAAACATATTGACCTTAATTTACCATTATCATAAAATATAATGTGTGAGATCCAAAGGAAGGTATAAACAGGCGGCACTCGTCGGCATCCAAATAGCGGTATTTTATTTTTTCATTATTTCATGCGAAAAGAAGGTACAAGTAGTGGGGGAGGGTGAGAAGTTCACAACGCCGGACAACGACGAGCAGTGCCGCACTCCTTGTGCTTCAACGGGTCCTGTGACCCGTTGAAGCACAAAGAGTGCGAAACGGCTCGCCGTTGTGAGCTTCTCCTCACCCTCCCCCACCACTTGTACCCTCTTTTCGCATGAAATAATGAAAAAATAAAATACCGCTATTTGGATGCAGACGAAAGCCACCTGTTTCTACCTTCCTTTGGATTCACACATGGTCTGCATTCTTCTGGGACGTGCACCCGGTTCTTCAAGTATGAGGAATGATTTAACAGCATATTACCGCTTGGATTAGCTGTGCCCGGTTGCACTATCATTGCTACTTATTAAAATATGTGTCAAAAAAAAAAAAAAAAAAAAACACTGGGATATGTTGAAACATTGCAGAGTTATTGGCACATAATGTGACATTATTATTATTATTTATTATTATAGCGCCATTTATTCCATGGCGCTTTACAAGTGAGAGAGGGTATACGTACAAAAATCATTAACAGTACAAGACAGACTGGTATAGGAGGAGAGAGGACCCTGCCCGCGAGGGCTCACAGTCTACAGGGAATGGGTGATGGTACAATAGGTGAGGACATGTCAGATTTTAAAATATTTGGGTCACTAAGGGTTAACCCTAAAACAGTATTTGACCTAAAAGGTTCTACTATAAAAACAGTGAGAAAAATAGTTTTAAAGGCGTTGTAAGAATATACAGCAATGTAATATCGTACAAACAAGTTAGACCCAAGGAAAACTATTTGTAATAAGTCTCACTTGAGTAATCTGGGGAAGAAGGGAATTTTGTTTACTTACCGTAAATTCCTTTTCTTCTAGCTCCAATTGGGAGACCCAGACAATTGGGTGCATAGCTTCTGCCTCCGGAGGCCACACAAAGTATTACACTTAAAAGTGTAAAGCCCCTCCCCTTCTGCCTATACACCCCCCCGTGCATCACGGGCTCCTCAGTTTTGGTGCAAAAGCAGGAAGGAGGAAACTTATAAATTGGTCTAAAGTAAATTCAATCCGAAGGAAGTTCGGAAAACTGAAAACCATTCAACATGAACAACATGTGTACACAAAGAACAACAGCCCGAAGGGAACAGGGGCGGGTGCTGGGTCTCCCAATTGGAGCTAGAAGAAAAGGAATTTACGGTAAGTAAACAAAATTCCCTTCTTCTTTGTCGCTCCATTGGGAGACCCAGACAATTGGGACGTCCAAAAGCAGTCCCTGGGTGGGTAAAATAATACCTCGTAATAGAGCCGTAAAACGGCCCCTTCCTACAGGTGGGCAACCGCCGCCTGAAGGACTCGCCTACCTAGGCTGGCATCTGCCGAAGCATAGGTATGCACCTGATAGTGTTTCGTGAAAGTGTGCAGGCTCGACCAGGTAGCCGCCTGACACACCTGCTGAGCCGTAGCCTGGTGCCGCAAAGCCCAAGACGCACCCACGGCTCTGGTAGAATGGGCCTTCAGCCCTGAGGGAACCGGAAGCCCAGAAGAACGGTAGGCTTCGAGAATTGGTTCCTTGATCCACCGAGCCAGGGTTGATTTGGAAGCCTGTGACCCTTTACGCTGGCCAGCGACAAGGACAAAGAGTGCATCCGAGCGGCGCAGGGGCGCCGTACGAGAAATGTAGAGTCTGAGTGCTCTCACCAGATCTAACAAGTGCAAATCCTTTTCACATTGGTGAACTGGATGAGGACAAAAAGAGGGTAAGGAGATATCCTGATTGAGATGAAAGGGGGATACCACCTTAGGGAGAAATTCCGGAACCGGACGCAGAACCACCTTGTCCTGGTGAAACACCAGGAAAGGGGCTTTGCATGACAGCGCTGCTAGCTCAGACACTCTCCGAAGAGAAGTGACTGCTACTAGGAAGACCACTTTCTGCGAAAGGCGTGAAAGAGAAATATCCTTCATTGGCTCGAAAGGTGGTTTCTGAAGAGCCATCAGCACCCTGTTCAGATCCCAGGGTTCTAACGGACGCTTGTAAGGAGGGACTATGTGACAAACCCCCTGCAGGAACGTGCGTACCTGTGGAAGTCTGGCTAGGCGCTTCTGAAAAAACACAGAGAGTGCTGAGACTTGTCCCTTAAGGGAGCCGAGCGACAAACCCTTTTCCAATCCGGATTGAAGGAAGGAAAGAAAAGTGGGTAAGGCAAATGGCCAGGGAGTAAAACCCTGATCAGAGCACCAGGATAAGAATATCCTCCACGTCCTGTGGTAGATCTTGGCGGACGTTGGTTTCCTAGCCTGTCTCATAGTGGCAATGACCTCTTGAGATAACCCTGAAGACGCTAGGATCCAGGACTCAATGGCCACACAGTCAGGTTGAGGGCCGCAGAATTCAGATGGAAAAACGGTCCTTGAGACAGCAAGTCTGGTCGGTCTGGTAGTGCCCACGGTTGGCCCACCGTGAGATGCCACAGATCCGGGTACCACGACCTCCTCGGCCAGTCTGGAGCGACGAGGATGGCGCGGCGGCAGTCGGACCTGATCTTGCGTAACACTCTGGGCAACAGTGCCAGAGGAGGAAACACATAAGGCAGTTGAAACTGCGACCAATCCTGAACTAGTGCGTCTGCCGCCAGAGCTCTGTGATCTTGAGACCGTGCCATGAATGCCGGGACCTTGTTGTTGTGCCGGGACGCCATTAGGTCGACGTCCGGCATCCCCCAGCGGCAACAGATCTCTTGAAACACGTCCGGGTGAAGGGACCATTCCCCTGCGTCCATGCCCTGGCGACTGAGAAAGTCTGCTTCCCAGTTTTCTACGCCCGGGATGTGAACTGCGGATATGGTGGAGGCTGTGGCTTCCACCCACAGCAGAATCCGCCGGACTTCCTGGAAGGCTTGCCGACTGCGTGTTCCGCCTTGGTGGTTGATGTATGCCACCGCGGTGGAGTTGTCCGACTGAATTCGGATCTGCCTGCCTTCCAGCCAAGGCTGGAACGCCTTTAGGGCAAGATACACTGCCCTTATCTCCAGAACATTGATCTGAAGGGAGGACTCTGGCTGAGTCCAGGTACCCTGAGCCCTGTGGTGGAGAAAGACCGCTCCCCACCCTGATAGACTCGCGTCCGTCGTGACCACCGCCCAGGATGGGGGTAGGAAGGATTTCCCCTTCGACAATGAAGTGGGAAGAAGCCACCACCGAAGGGAGGCTTTGGCTGCCTGAGAAAGGGAGACGTTCCTGTCGAGGGACGTCGACTTCCTGTCCCATTTGCGGAGAATGTCCCATTGAAGTGGACGCAGATGAAACTGCGCAAAAGGAACTGCCTCCATTGCTGCTACCATCTTCCCTAGGAAGTGCATGAGGCGCCTCAAGGGGTGTGACTGGCCTTGAAGGAGAGATTGCACCCCTGTCTCTAGTGAACGCTGTTTGTCCAGCGGAAGCTTCACTATCGCTGAGAGAGTATGAAACTCCATGCCGAGATATGTCAGTGATTGGGCCGGTGTCAGATTTGACTTTGGGAAATTGATGATCCACCCGAATCTCTGGAGAGTCTCCAGAGCAATGTTCAGGCTGTGTTGGCATGCCACTTGAGAGGGTGCCTTGACCAGCAGATCGTCTAAGTAAGGGATCACCGAGTGTCCCTGAGAGTGTAGGACTGCTACTACTGTTGCCATGACCTTGGTGAAGACCCGTGGGGCTGTCGCCAGGCCGAAAGGCAGTGCCACGAACTGAAGGTGTTCGTCCCCTATGGCGAAACGCAGGAAGCGCTGATGCTCTGGTGCAATCGGTACGTGGAGATAAGCATCTTTGATGTCGATTGATGCTAGGAAATCTCCTTGGGACATTGAGGCGATGACGGAGCGGAGCGATTCCATCCGGAACCGCCAGGTTTTTACGTGTTTGTTGAGCAGTTTTAGGTCCAGAACAGGACGGAAAGATCCGTCCTTTTTTGGCACCACAAACAAGTTGGAGTAAAAACCGAGACCCTGTTGCTGAAGAGGAACAGGGATCACCACTCCTTCTGCCTTCAGAGTGCACACCGCCTGAAGAAGAGCATCGGCTCACTCGGGGGGCGGAGATGTTCTGAAGAATCGAGTCAGAGGACGAGAGCTGAACTCTATCCTGTAACCGTGAGACAGAATGTCTCTCACCCAACGGTCTTGTACCTGTGGCAGCCAGGCGTCGCAAAAGCGGGAGAGCCTGCCACCGACCGAGGATGCGGTGTGAAGAGGCCGAAAGTCATGAGGAGGCCGCTTTGGGAGCGGTTCCTCCGGCGGTCTTTTTAGGACGTGACTTAGACCGCCATGAATCGGAGTCCCTCTGACCCTTCTGTGGCCTGTTGGACGAGGAGAATTGAGACCTGCCCGCGGGCCGAAAGGACCGAAACCTCGATTGTACCTTCCGTTGTGGAGGTCTGTTTGGTTTGGACTGGGGTAAGGATGAGTCCTTTCCCTTGGATTGTTTAATGATTTCATCCAATCGCTCCCCAAACAGGCGGTCGCCAGAAAATGGCAAACCGGTTAAGAACTTTTTGGAAGCAGAGTCTGCCTTCCATTCACGTAGCCACATGGCCCTGCGGACTGCCACCGAATTGGCGGAAGCTACCGCCGTACGGCTCGCAGAGTCCAGGACAGCATTAATGGCGTAGGACGCAAACGCCGACGCCTGAGAGGTTGAGGACACCACCTGCGGAGCAGAGGCACGTGTGACTGCATTAATCTGCGAGTGACAAGCTGAGATAGCTTGGAGTGCCCATACGGCTGCGAATGCCGGAGCAAAGGACGCGCCGATAGCTTCATAGATGGATTTCAACCAGAGCTCCATCTGTCTGTCAGTGGCATCTTTGAGTGAAGCCCCATCTTCCACTGCAACTATGGATCTAGCCGCCAGTCTGGAGACTGGAGGATCCACCTTGGGACACTGAGCCCAACCCTTGACAACGTCAGGGGGGAAGGGATAACGTGTGTCCTTAAGGCGCTTAGAAAAGCGCTTATCTGGACAAGCTCGGTGTTTCTGGACTGCCTCTCTGAAGTCGGAGTGATCCAGAAACGTACTCATTGTACGCTTAGGAAACCTAAAACGGAATTTCTCCTGCTGAGAAGCTGACTCCTCAATTGGAGGAGCTGGGGGAGAAAGGTCCAACACCTGATTGATGGACGCTATAAGGTCATTCACTATGGCGTCTCCTTCAGGTGCATCTAGGTTGAGAGCGGCCTCAGGATCAGAATCCTGATCTGCCACCTCCGCTTCATCCTCTAGAGAGTCCTCCTGCTGAGACCCTGAGCAGTGTGATGAAGTCGAGGGAAGCTCCCAGCGAGCCCGCTTAGGCGGTCTGGGACTGCGGTCCGTGTCAGAGACCTCACCTTGGGACCTATGAGTCACCCCAGGAGCACTTTGCTGCTCCAACCGAGGGGGGCCTGGGGTCAATGATTCAACAGTGCCCGGGGCCTGTGTTACCGGCCTGGACTGCAAGGCTTCTAGTATCTTAGCAGACTATTTATCCATACTCTCAGAAAGTTTGTCAGCGAATACTGCAAACTCCGTCCCTGTCACCTGGACAGTGGTAGCAGGTGGTTCCACTTGGGCCACCAGTGGCAGAGGCTCCGGCTGAGTAAGTGCCACAGGGGCCGAGCATTGCACACAGTGAGGGTAGGTGGAACCTGCCGGTAGTATAGCCGCACATGAGGTACAGGTTGCAAAGTAAGCCTGTGCTTTGGCACCCTTGCTTTTTGCGGACGACATGCTGTTGTCTCCTCTGAGTACAATCCGGGAGGGTATATAGCCAAAAATCAACAGTGCGACCGTACAGAGTAAATGTATAGCATATAAGCATCTATATATACACTTCGGCACCCAGGGGGGCCAGCACCTAGAAACAGGTGCGGCTTACCGACCGCCCAAAGCGGTTGTGTGACCACCAGATTCCCTGCCTGGGCCTCCCAGAGCCGTGTTGTCTCTCCTCTCCAGCTTCAGAAGTGCTGACAGGAATGGCTGCCGGCGTTCTGTGAGGAGGAGGGGGCCGTGGGCGTGCCCTAGAAAGTGCGGGAATCTGGTGCCCCACGGTGCTCAGTGAGGGGGGAGGAGGATACAAAGTATGCTCCAGCCCTCAGCGCTGACGTCCAGTGCAGCGTCCCTCCCTTCCCCTGACTGGCAGGCCCGGGGGCGGGAATATGCGGTACTAGGCCGCAAAAACCGGGGACTAAAGTTATAAGCGCGGCCGGCAAATAAGCGCGGTCAGCGCGGTAGTCCCGGCGCACTAACACACCCAGCAGTGCTGCAGCGTG